>NW_027597896.1:50000-60000 GCF_964194155.1 Cetorhinus maximus
TAACCCCGTGCTGTACCTGTCCTGGGAGTGTTTGATGGGGACGGTGTAGAGGGAGCTTTACTCTGTATCTAACCCCGTGCTGTACCTGTCCTGGGAGTGTCTGGTGACCCGGATTGGGGAGGAGTTGGGGTATTGGGTGTTGCTGTGGGTCAGTCCGGTACCTTTCTCTGGGTCTCCAGCGCCTGGTTGATGTCCAGTCCATGCCGACGCTTTGCCAGGAGCAGCGCGGACGTTGAGATCGATTCCTCCCGTGGCCCTCCCCTGGAGGGGAGATGAGTTTTTATAAATACGGCAATAATGACATTCGGATTCCACCCCATGAGTTTCCTCTTGCTTCATCTCCCAGAGACTGCCTCCTCACCCAGGCTGCACCTGGCAACCTTCCTACAGCTATTTGACTGTGGGGGGCATCGCGACACTCCTTTTCTCCTCCCACCGGACATATTAACGCACAGACTTTGATATTTTTTTAACAATTCATTCACAAGGGGTGTGTGTCTCTCGCTGGCCGGGCCCAGCATTTGTTGCCCGTCCCTAATCGCCCCCCTCGAGAAGGTGGTGGGTGAGCCGCCTTCCTGAGCCGCTGCAGTCCCCGTGGGGTGTAGGTACACCCACAGCGCTGTTAGGGAGGGAGTTCCAGGATTTTGTCCCCGTGTGTGGTGTAGGTACACCCACGGCGCTGTTAGGGAGGGAGTTCCAGGATTTTGTCCCCGTGCGGTGTAGGTACACCCACGGCGCTGTTAGGGAGGGAGTTCCAGGATTTTGTCCCCGTGTGTGGTGTAGGTACACCCACGGCGCTGTTAGGGAGGGAGTTCCAGGATTTTGTCCCCGTGTGTGGTGTAGGTACACCCACGGCGCTGTTAGGGAGGGAGTTCCAGGATTTTGTCCCGTGTGGTGTAGGTACACCCACGGCGCTGTTAGGGAGGGAGTTCCAGGATTTTGTCCCCGTGTGTGGTGTAGGTACACCCACAGCGCTGTTAGGGAGGGAGTTCCAATGGTAACCCCCAGGATGTTGATAGTGGGGGATTCAGTGATGGTAATGCCATTGAACATCAAGGGGCGATGGTTAGATTCTCTCTTGTTGGAGATGGTCATTGCCTGGCACTTGTGTGGCACGAATGACAACTTAGAACGGGTCTATTCTAAAAGATCCCTCCCTTCACGCACCTCCACGAGAGAGAGAGACAGAAAGAGAGAGACAGAGAGAGAGAGACAGCGAGAGAGAAAGAGACAGAGAGAGAGAGACAGAGAGAGAGAGAGACAGCGAGAGAGAGAGACAGAGAGAGAGAGAGACAGAGAGAGAGAGACAACAAGAGAGACAGCGAGAGAGATGAGAGAGAGAGACAGAGACAGAGAGAGAGAGACAGCGAGAGAGACAGAGAGAGAGAGACAGAGACAGAGAGAGAGAGGACAGAGAGAGAGAGAGACAGAGAGAGAGAGAGAGACAGAGAGAGAGACAGAGAGAGAGAGAGAGAGACAGCGAGAGAGCGAGACAGTGAGAGAGAGAGACAACGAGAGAGACAGCGAGAGAGAGAGACAGAGAGACAGCGAGAGAGAGAGACAGCGAGAGAGAAAGAGACAGAGAGAGAGAGACAGTGAGAGAGAGAGACAGCGAGAGAGAGAGACAGAGAGAGAGAGACAGAGAGAGAGACAGCGAGAGAGAGAGACAGTGAGAGAGAGACAGAGAGAGAGACAGCGAGAGAGAGAGACAGTGAGAGAGAGTCAGCGAGAGAGAGACAGCGAGAGAGAGACAGTGAGAGAGACAGTGAGAGAGACAGCGAGAGAGAGACAGAGAGACAGCGAGAGAGAGACAGCGAGAGAGAGACAGCGAGAGAGAGACAGCGAGAGAGAGACAGTGAGAGAGACAGTGAGAGAGACAGCGAGAGAGAGACAGCGAGAGAGAGACAGCGAGAGAGAGACAGTGAGAGAGACAGTGAGAGAGACAGTGAGAGAGACAGCGAGAGAGAGACAGAGAGTCAGCGAGAGACAGCGAGAGAGAGACAGCGAGAGAGACAGACAGTGAGAGAGAGACAGAGAGAGAGACAGCGAGAGAGAAAGACAGTGAGAGAGAGACAGAGAGAGAGACAGCGAGAGAGAGACAGCGAGAGAGAGACAGCGAGAGAGAGACAGCGAGAGAGAGACAGAGAGACAGTGAGAGAGAGACAGCGAGAGAGAGACAGCGAGAGAGAGACAGCGAGAGAGAGACAGTGAGAGAGACAGCGAGAGAGACAGACAGTGAGAGAGAGACAGAGAGAGAGACAGCGAGAGAGAGAGACAGTGAGAGAGAGACGAGAGAAAGACAGAGAGACAGCGAGAGAGAGAGACAGCGAGACAGACAGACAGTGAGAGAGAGACAGAGAGAGAGACAGCGAGAGAGAGAGACAGTGAGAGAGAGAGAGAGAGAGAGAGAGACAGCGAGAGAGAGAGACAGTGAGAGAGAGAGAGAGACAGCGAGAGAGGCAGACAGTGAGAGAGAGACAGAGAGAGAGACAGTGAGAGAGAGAGACAGTGAGAGAGAGACGAGAGAAAGACAGAGAGAGAGACAGCGACAGAGAGAGACAGCGAGAGAGAGAGAGACAGCGAGAGAGAGAGAGACAGCGAGAGAGAGAGAGAGAGACAGCGAGAGAGAGAGAGAGACAGCGAGAGAGAGAGAGAGACAGCGAGAGAGAGAGACAGCGAGAGAGAGAGAGAGACAGCGACAGAGAGAGAGAGAGACAGCGAGAGAGAGAGAGACAGCGAGAGAGAGAGAGACAGCGACAGGGAGAGACAGCGAGAGAGAGAGAGACAGCGAGAGAGAGAGAGACAGCGAGAGAGAGAGAGAGAGACAGCGAGAGAGAGAGAGAGACAGCGAGAGAGAGAGAGACAGCGACAGAGAGAGACAGTGACAGAGAGAGACAGCGAGAGAGAGAGAGACAGCGAGAGAGAGAGAGAGACAGCGAGAGAGAGAGACAGCGAGAGAGACAGACAGCGAGAGAGAGAGAGAGACAGCGACAGAGAGAGACAGAGAGAGAGAGAGAGACAGCGAGAGAGAGAGAGACAGCGAGAGAGAGAGAGACAGTGAGAGAGAGAGAGAGAGACAGCGAGAGAGAGAGAGAGACAGCGAGAGAGAGAGAGAGACAGCGAGAGAGAGAGAGAGACAGCGAGAGAGAGAGACAACGAGAGAGAGAGACAGCGAGAGAGAGAGAGAGAGACAGCGAGAGAGACAGCGAGAGAGAGACAGAGAGTCAGCGAGAGAGAGAGAGACAGCAAGAGAGAGAGACAGCGAGAGAGAGAGACAGCGAGAGAGACAGCGAGAGAGACAGTGAGAGAGAGAGCCAGCGAGAGAGACAGTGAGAGAGAGGAGAGAGAGAGAGACAGAGAGACAGCAAGAGAGAGAGAGCGAGAGAGAGAGAGACAGCGAGAGAGACAGAGAGAGAGAGAGACAGTGAGAGAGAGAGAGAGAGCGAGAGAGAGAGAGACAGAGAGAGAGAGAGAGAGACAGCGAGAGAGACAGAGAGAGAGAGAGACAGTGAGAGAGAGAGAGAGAGCGAGAGAGAGAGAGACAGCGAGAGAGAGAGACAGAGAGAGAGAGAGACCATGAGAGAGAGAGAGACAGCGAGAGAGAGATAGACGAGAGAGAGAAACAGCGAGAGAGAGAGAGTGAGAGACAGCGAGAGAGAGAGAGAGAGACGGCGGGAGAGAGATTGAGAGAGACGGCGGAGAGAGAGAGAGAGACAGAGAGACAGCAAGAGAGAGAGAGAGAGCGAGAGAGAGACAGCGAGAGAGACAGAGAGAGAGAGAGACTGAGAGAGAGAGAGAGAGCGAGAGAGAGAGAGAGACAGCGAGAGAGAGAGACAGAGAGAGAGAGAGACCATGAGAGAGAGAGAGAGACAGCGAGAGAGAGAGAGACGAGAGTGAGAGACAGTGAGAGAGAGAGAGAGAGACAGACGGCGGGAGAGAGAGAGAGAGACGGCGGAGAGAGAGAGAGAGACAGCGGGAGAGAGAGAGAGAGACGGCGGGAGAGAGAGAGACGGCGGGGGAGAGGGGAGAGAGAGAGAGAGACGGCGGAGAGGGAGAGAGAGACGGCGGGAGAGAGAGACAGACGGCGGGAGAGAGAGAGACGGCGGGAGAGAGAGAGAGACGGCGGGGAGAGAGAGAGAGAGACGGCGAGAGAGGAGAGAGAGACGGCGGGAGAGAGAGAGAGAGAGAAAGGGGAGAGAGAGAGAGAGAGACGGCGGGAGAGAGAGAGAGACGGCGGGAGAGAGAGAGTGAGAGACAGCGAGAGAGACAGAGAGAGAGAGACAGAGACAGAGAGAGAGAGACAGAGAGAGAGAGAGACAGAGAGAGAGAGAGAGACAGAGAGAGAGACAGAGAGAGAGAGAGAGAGAGACAGCGAGAGAGCGAGACAGTGAGAGAGAGAGACAACGAGAGAGAGAGACAACGAGAGAGAGAGACAACGAGAGAGAGAGACAGCGAGAGAGAGACAGCGAGAGAGAGAGACAGAGAGACAGCGAGAGAGAGAGACAGCGAGAGAGAAAGAGACAGAGAGAGAGAGACAGTGAGAGAGAGAGACAGCGAGAGAGGGAGAGAGACAGCGAGAGAGAGAGAGAGACAGCGAGAGAGACAGACAGCGAGGGAGAGAGACAACGAGAGAGAGAGACAGCGAGAGAGAGACAGCGAGAGAGACAGCGAGAGAGAGACAGAGAGTCAGCGAGAGAGAGAGAGACAGCGAGAGAGAGACAGAGAGTCAGCGAGAGAGAGAGAGAGACAACGAGAGAGACAGCGAGAGAGAGACAACGAGAGAGGCAGCGATACAGAGAGACAACGAGAGAGGCAGCGATACAGAGAGACAACGAGAGAGAGAGACAGCGAGAGAGAGACAGAGACAGCAAGAAAGAGACAGCGAGAGAGAGAGACAGCGAGAGAGAGAGACAGCGAGAGAGACAGTGAGAGAGAGAGACAGCGAGAGAGACAGTGAGAGAAACAGCGAGAGAGAGAGAGTGAGAGACAGCGAGAGAGCGAGAGAGAGAGAGACAGCGAGAGAGAGGGACAGAGAGAGAGAGAGACCATGAGAGAGAGAGAGAGACAGCGAGAGAGAGAGAGACGAGAGTGAGAGACAGTGAGAGAGAGAGACAGACGGCGGGAGAGAGAGAGAGAGACGGCGGAGAGAGAGAGAGAGAGACAGCGGGAGAGAGAGAGAGAGACGGCGGGAGAGAGAGAGACGGCGGGGGAGAGGGGAGAGAGAGAGAGAGACGGCGGGAGAGGGAGAGAGAGAGACGGCGGGAGAGAGAGAGAGACGGCGGGAGAGAGAGAGAGACGGCGGGAGAGAGAGAGAGACGGCGGGAGAGAGAGAGAGAGAGAAAGGGGAGAGAGAGAGAGAGACGGCGGGAGAGAGAGAGAGAGAGAAAGGGGAGAGAGAGAGAGAGAGACGGTGGGAGAGAGAGAGACGGAGAGGGAGAGGGAGAGGGAGAGGCAGAGGGAGAGGGAGACGGAGACACAGAGAGGGAGAGGGAGAGGGAGAGGGAGAGGGAGAGGGAGAAGGAGAGGGAGAGGGAGAGGGAGAAGGAGAGGGAGAGGGAGAGGGAGACGGAGACACAGAGAGGGAGAGGGAGAGGGAGAGGGAGACACAGAGAGGGAGAGGGAGAGGGAGACGGAGAGGGAGAGGGAGAAGGAGAGGGAGAGGGAGAGGGAGAGGGAGAGGGAGAAGGAGAGGGAGAGGGAGAGGGAGAGGGAGACGGAGACACAGAGAGGGAGAGGGAGAGGGAGAGGGAGACGGAGAGGGAGAGGGAGAGGGAGACGGAGACACAGAGAGGGAGAGGGAGAGGGAGATGGAGAGGGAGAGGGAGAAGGAGAGGGAGAGGGAGACAGAGAGAGGGAGAGGGAGACAGAGAGAGGGAGAGGGAGAGGGAGAGAGAGAGAGAGGAAGAGGGAGACAGAGAGAGGGAGAGGGAGAGGGAGAGGTAGAGGGAGAGGGAGAGGGAGAGGTAGAGGGAGAGGGAGAGGGAGAGGGAGTGGAAGAGGGAGAGGGAGAGGGAGAGGGAGAGGGAAAGGGAGAGGGAGAGGGAGAGGGAGAGGGAGTGGGAGAGGGAGAGAGAGAGGGAGACGGAGAGGGAGATGGAGACGGAGAGGGAGAGGGAGTGGGAGAGGGAGAGGGAGAGAGAGAGGGAGAGGGAGAGGGAGAGGGAGAGGGAGAGGGAGCGAGGCCGGCTACGGCTCCTCTTGCCGAGCAGACTCACTGCAGCATCTTGAGGAGTCTCTGTCCGTACAGGCTCTGGTAATACTCGCTCAGGTCCATGTTGTGGTCCATGTTGTCGACGCAGTGTCACGCGTGTCGACGCTGTGTCACGCGTGTCGACGCTGTGTCACGCGTGTCGACGCTGTGTCACGCGTGTCGATGCTGTGTCACGCGTGTCGATGCTGTGTCACGCGTGTCGATGCTGTGTCACGCGTGTCGATGCTGTGTCACACGTGTCGACGCTGTGTCACACGTGTCGATGTGTGTCACACGTGTCGATGCTGTGTCACGCGTGTCAATGCTGTGTCACGCGTGTCGATGCTGTGTCACGCGTGTCGATGCTGTGTCACGCGTGTCGATGTGTGTCACACGTGTTGATGCCGTGTCACACGTGTCGATGCCGTGCCACACGTGTCGATGCCGTGTCACACGTGTCGATGCTGTGTCACACGTGTCGATGCTGTGTCACACGTGTCGATGTGTGTCACACGTGTCGATGCCGTGTCACACGTGTCGATGCCGTGTCACACGTGTCGATGCTGCTCCCGCGGTCGAGGACACGCGACTGGGGACACGGGAGTCCGGACCCTCCCTCTCTCTCCCCCCTCCCCCAGTCAATGCCCCAGGCCCCGCCCCCTCCCCCCACACCCGCTGACCCGCCTGAGTTCGGAAGATGCCGGGCCCATTGTCCCCGGCAACCGGGGTTCTCAGTCCCACCCCCTCGCTGGCAGGAGCCAATCGGAACACGGGGCTCCCGCCGGCCTCCCATTGGCTGAAGCGACGAGTCATCCCAGTGGTCAGCGAGTTGGAATTTGACCTGCGTCCATTGGGGGAGGGGAGAGGGGGGGGAGAGTGAGATGGGGAGAGGGCAACCGGGGGGGGTGAAGTGATGCCAGACATGACCCCCCCAGCCCCCCACCCCCCCCGCCGGGCACCGATCCCCGACTCCGCCCCTCTTCCCGCACGGTGGGGCTATTCGACTCGGGGAGGCATCGCATTCCCGGCCGGGACCCCCCCCCCCCCCTTGCAAGGCAGGACTGAGCGGGTGGAGGCTGTTTGTGGGAGGGGGGTGGACACAGCTCACCGACAGTGCGGGCACTCCCTCGGCGCTGACCCTCCGACAGTGCGGCGCTCCCTCAGCACTGACCCTCCGACAGTGCGGGCACTCCCTCGGCGCTGACCCTCCAACAGTGCGGCGCTCCCTCAGCACTGACCCTCCGACAGTGCGGCGCTCCCTCAGTACTGACCCTCCGACAGTGCGGCGCTCCCTCAGCACTGACCCTCCGACAGTGCGGCGCTCCCTCAGCACTGACCCTCCGACAGTGCGGCGCTCCCTCAGCGCCGACCCTCCGACAGTGCGGCGCTCCCTCAGCGCTGACCCTCCGACAGTGCGGCGCTCCCTCAGCACTGACCCTCCGATAGTGCGGCGCTCTCTCAGCACTGACCCTCCGACAGTGCGGCGCTCCCTCAGCACTGACCCTCCGACAGTGCGGCGCTCCCTCAGTACTGTCCCTCCGACAGTGCAGCGATCCCTCAGCACTGACCCTCCGACAGTGCGGGCACTCCCTCAGCACTGACCCTCCGACAGTGCGGCGCTCCCTCAGCACTGACCCTCCGACAGTGCGGCGCTCCCTCAGCACTGACCCTCCGACAGTGCGGCGCTCCCTCAGCACTGACCCTCCGACAGTGCGGCGATCCCTCAGTACTGTCCCTCCGACAGTGCGGCGCTCCCTCAGCACTGACCCTCCGACAGTGCGGGCGCTCCCTCAGCACTGACCCTCCGACAGTGCGGCGCTCCCTCAGCACTGACCCTCCGACAGTGCGGGCGCTCCCTCAGCACTGACCCTCCGACAGTGCGGGCGCTCCCTCAGCACTGACCCTCCGACAGTGCGGCGCTCCCTCAGCGCTGACCCTCCGACAGTGCGGGCGCTCCCTCAGCACTGACCCTCCGACAGTGCGGGCGCTCCCTCAGCACTGACCCTCCGACAGTGCGGCGCTCCCTCAGCGCTGACCCTCCGACAGTGCGGGCGCTCCCTCAGCACTGACCCTCCGACAGTGCGGGCGCTCCCTCAGCACTGACCCTCCGACAGTGCGGGCGCTCCCTCAGCACTGACCCTCCCACAGTGCGGGCGCTCCCTCAGCGCTGACCCTCCGACAGTGCGGGCGCTCCCTCAGCACTGACCCTCCGACAGTGCGGGCGCTCCCTCAGCACTGACCCTCCGACAATCGCAGAAACGACCAATTATTTATTAAATCACGAGCTTTCTACACCTCACACGGTGAGCGGGTGCACTCAGTCCGGTTACATCCAGACCAATGGAGACTCGCGGGTGGAGAGGGCCAAGGGTCAGGGGTTAACTCTGCCCAGAGGACTGTCCGCATCCGTCGACCTTGAGCCGATGGTTGAACTTCACAAAGCGCAGCAGATTCACGATCGCAGCAGGAGTGACCCCAGGAACCCTGCTCGCAGCTCCAATCTGTGAGAGAGCAGATATACTGTCAGTCGCGCGGGACACTCGATGGGGGCTGGAGGGGGAGAGGGGTCACTGAGTGACCGTGTGAGGGAGCTGGATTAACATCAGTAGAGACACAGTCAGTAACACAGGGAGCTGGGGGGAGAGGGGTTACTGGGGGGAGAGGGGTTACTGGGGGGAGAGGGGTTACTGAGTGAGGGTTACTGGGGGGAGAGGGGTTACTGAGTGAGGGTTACTGGGGGGAGAGGGGTTACTGAGTGAGGGTTACTGGGGGGAGAGGGGTTACTGGGGGGAGAGGGGTAACTGGGGGGAGAGGGGTTACTGAGTGAGGGTTACTGGGGGGAGAGGGGTTACTGGGGGGAGAGGGGTTACTGAGTGAGGGTTACTGGGGGGAGAGGGGTTACTGAGTGAGGGTTACTGGGGGGAGAGGGGTTACTGGGGGGAGAGGGGTTACTGAGTGAGGGTTACTGGGGGGAGAGGGGTTACTGAGTGAGGGTTACTGGGGGGAGAGGGGTTACTGGGGGGAGAGGGGTTACTGGGGGGAGAGGGGTTACTGAGTGAGGGTTACTGGGGGGAGAGGGGTTACTGGGGGAGAGGGGTTACTGAGTGAGGGTTACTGGGGGGAGAGGGGTTACTGAGTGAGGGTTACTGGGGGGAGAGGGGTTACTGGGTGAGGGTTACTGGGGAGGGAGGGGTTACTGAGTGAGGGTTACTGGGGGGAGAGGGGTTACTTAGTGAGGGTTACTGAGTGAGGGTTACTGGGGGGAGAGGGGTTACTGAGTGAGGGTTACTGGGGGGAGAGGGGTTACTGAGTGAGGGTTACTGGGGAGGGAGGGGTTACTGAGTGAGGGTTACTGGGGGGAGAGGGGTTACTTAGTGAGGGTTACTGGGGGGAGAGGGGTTACTGAGTGAGGGTTACTGGGGAGGGAGGGGTTACTGAGTGAGGGTTACTGGGGGGAGAGGGGTTACTTAGTGAGGGTTACTGAGTGAGGGTTACTGGGGGGAGAGGGGTTACTGAGTGAGGGTTACTGGGGGGAGAGGGGTTACTGAGTGAGGGTTACTGGGGAGGGAGGGGTTACTGAGTGAGGGTTACTGGGGGGAGAGGGGTTACTGAGTGAGGGTTACTGGGGGGAGAGGGGTTCCTGTGGGGAGAGGGGTTACTGAGTGAGGGTTACTGGGGGTGAGCTATTCCGATGAGGGTACACGTACTGTCTGAGGCCTCGTGTTCTCCAGCATCTCCCGAGCTTCCGTGGACAGTGAGGCCCCGACTTGTTGATAGTCCAGGTCATCGGGGAGCCTCAGTCCCTCGTCT
>NW_027597897.1:0-61000 GCF_964194155.1 Cetorhinus maximus
CTGTGTTTATACACTCACCATGCTGCAGATTGTCAGTGTGAGGCACTGTGTTTATACACTCACCATGCCATAGATTATCAGTGTGAGGCACTGTGTTTATACACTCACCATTCTGCAGATTGTCAGTGTGAGGCACTGTGCTTACACTCACCATGCTATATATTATCAGTGTGAGGCACTGTGTTTATACACTCACCATGCTACAGATGTCAGTGTGAGGCACTGTGTTTATACACTCACCATGCTGCAGATTGTCAGTGTGAGGCACTGTGTTTATACACTCACCATGCTGCAGATTATCAGTGTGAGGCACTGTGTTTAGCTCACCATGCTATATATTATCAGTGTGAGGCACTGTGTTTATACACTCACCATGCTGCAGATTATCAGTGTGAGGCACTGTGTTTACACACTCACCATGCTGCAGATTATCAGTGTGAGGCACTGTGTTTACACTCACCATGCTATATATTATCAGTGTGAGGCACTGTGTTTATACACTCACCATGCTGCAGATTATCAGTGTGAGGCACTGTGTTTATACACTCACCATTCTGCAGATTGTCGGTGTGAGGCACTGTGTTTACACTCACCATGCTATATATTATCAGTGTGAGGCACTGTGTTTATACACTCACCATGCTGCAGATTGTCAGTGTGAGGCACTGTGTTTATACACTCACCATGCTGCAGATTATCAGTGTGAGGCACTGTGTTTACACTCACCATGCTATATATTATCAGTGTGAGGCACTGTGTTTACACACTCACAATGCTGCAGATTGTCAGTGTGAGGCACTGTGTTTATACACTCACCATGCTGCAGATTGTCAGTGTGAGGCACTGTGTTTATACACTCACCTTCCTGTAGATTATCAGTGTGAGGCACTGTGTTTACAAACTCACCATGCTGCAGATTGTCAGTTTGAGGCACTGTGTTTACACACTCACCATGCTGCAGATTGTCAGTGTGAGGCACTGTGTTTATACACTCACCATGCTGTAGATTATCCGTGTGAGGCACTGTGTTTACACTCACCATGTTGTAGATTATCAGTGTGAGGCACTGTGTTTACACACTGACCATGCTGCAGATTGTCAGTGTGAGGCACTGTGTTTACACACTCACCATGCTGCAGATTATCAGTGTGACGCACTGTGTTTATACACTCACCATGCTGCAGATTGTCAGTGTGAGGCACTGTGTTTATACACTGACCTTGCTGTAGATTATCAGTGTGAGGCACTGTGTTTACACACTCATCATGCTGCAGATTATCAGTGTGAGGCACTGTGTTTACACTCGCCATGCTGTAGATTATCAGTGTGAGGCACTGTGTTTACACACTCACCATGCTGTAGATTATCAGTGTGAGGCACTGTGTTTACACTCACCATGCTGTAGATTGTCAGTGTGAGGCACTGTGTTTACACTGACCATGCTATATATTATCAGTGTGAGGCACTGTGTTTATACACTCACCATGCTGCAGATTATCAGTGCGAGGCACTGTGTTTATACACTCACCATGCTGCAGATTGTCAGTGTGAGGCACTGTGTTTATACACTCACCATGCTGCAGATTGTCAGTGTGTGGCACTGTGTTTATACACTCACCATGCTGCAGATTGTCAGTGTGAGGCACTGTGTTTATACACTCACCATGCTTCAGATTGTCAGTGTGTGGCACTGTGTTTATACACTCACCATTCTGCAGATTGTCAATGTGAGGAACTGTGTTTACACTCACCATGCTATATATTATCAGTGTGAGGCACTGTGTTTATACACTCACCATGCTGCAGATTATCAGTGTGAGGCACTGTGTTTACACTCACCATGCTATATATTATCAGTGTGAGGCACTGTGTTTACACACTCACAATGCTGCAGATTGTCAGTGTGAGGCACTGTGTTTATACACTCACCATGCTGCAGATTGTCAGTGTGAGGCACTGTGTTTATACACTCACCTTCCTGTAGATTATCAGTGTGAGGCACTGTGTTTACAAACTCACCATGCTGCAGATTGTCAGTTTGAGGCACTGTGTTTACACACTCACCATGCTGCAGATTGTCAGTGTGAGGCACTGTGTTTATACACTCACCATGCTGTAGATTATCCGTGTGAGGCACTGTGTTTACACTCACCATGTTGTAGATTATCAGTGTGAGGCACTGTGTTTACACACTGACCATGCTGCAGATTGTCAGTGTGAGGCACTGTGTTTACACACTCACCATGCTGCAGATTATCAGTGTGAGGCACTGTGTTTACACACTCACCATGCTGCAGATTATCAGTGTGAGGCGCTGTGTTTACACTCGCCATGCTGTAGATTATCAGTGTGAGGCACTGTGTTTACACACTCACCATGCTGTAGATTATCAGTGTGAGGCACTGTGTTTACACTCACCATGCTGTAGATTGTCAGTGTGATGCACTGTGTTTACACTGACCATGCTATATATTATCAGTGTGAGGCACTGTGTTTATACACTCACCATGCTGCAGATTATCAGTGCGAGGCACTGTGTTTACACACTCACCATGCTGCAGATTGTCAGTGTGAGGCACTGTGTTTATACACTCACCATGCTGCAGATTGTCAGTGTGTGGCACTGTGTTTATACACTCACCATGCTGCAGATTATCAGTGAGAGGCACTGTGTTTATACACTCACCATTCTGCTGATTGTCAATGTGAGGCACTGTGTTTACACTCACCATGCTATATATTATCAGTGTGAGGCACTGTGTTTATACACTCACCATGCTGCAGATTGTCAGTGTGAGGCACTGTGTTTATACACTCACCATGCCATAGATTATCAGTGTGAGGCACTGTGTTTATACACTCACCATTCTGCAGATTGTCAGTGTGAGGCACTGTGCTTACACTCACCATGCTATATATTATCAGTGTGAGGCACTGTGTTTATACACTCACCATGCTACAGATGTCAGTGTGAGGCACTGTGTTTATACACTCACCATGCTGCAGATTGTCAGTGTGAGGCACTGTGTTTATACACTCACCATGCTGCAGATTATCAGTGTGAGGCACTGTGTTTAGCTCACCATGCTATATATTATCAGTGTGAGGCACTGTGTTTATACACTCACCATGCTGCAGATTATCAGTGTGAGGCACTGTGTTTACACACTCACCATGCTGCAGATTATCAGTGTGAGGCACTGTGTTTACACTCGCCATGCTGTAGATTATCAGTGTGAGGCACTGTGTTTACACACTCACCATGCTGTAGATTATCAGTGTGAGGCACTGTGTTTACACTCACCATGCTGTAGATTGTCAGTGTGAGGCACTGTGTTTACACTGACCATGCTATATATTATCAGTGTGAGGCACTGTGTTTATACACTCACCATGCTGCAGATTATCAGTGCGAGGCACTGTGTTTATACACTCACCATGCTGCAGATTGTCAGTGTGAGGCACTGTGTTTATACACTCACCATGCTGCAGATTGTCAGTGTGAGGCACTGTGCTTACACTCACCATGATATATATTATCAGTGTGAGGCACTGTGTTTATACACTCACCATGCTACAGATGTCAGTGTGAGGCACTGTGTTTATACACTCACCATGCTGCAGATTGTCAGTGTGAGGCACTGTGTTTATACACTCACCATGCTGCAGATTATCAGTGTGAGGCACTGTGTTTACACTCACCATGCTATATATTATCAGTGTGAGGCAGTGTGTTTATACACTCACCATGCTGCAGATTGTCAGTGTGACGCACTGTGTTTATACACTCACCATGCTGCAGATTATCAGTGTGAGGCACTGTGTTTATACACTCAACATGCTGCAGATTGTCAGTGTGAGGCACTGTGTTTACACACTCACCATGCTGCAGATTGTCAGTGTGAGGCACTGTGTTTACACACTCACCATGCTGCAGATTGTCAGTGTGAGGCACTGTGTTTACACTCACCATGCTGTATATTATCAGTGCGAGGCACTGTGTTTACACACTCACTATGCTGCAGATTGTCAGTGTGAGGCACTGTGTTTATACACTCACCATGCTGCAGATTGTCAGTGTGAGGCACTGTGTTTCTACACTCACCATGCTGCAGATTATCAGTGTGAGGCACTGTGTTTATACACTCACCATGCTGCAGATTATCAGTGTGAGGCACTGTGTTTATACACTCACCATTCTGCAGATTGTCAGTGTGAGGCACTGTGTTTACACTTACCATGCTATATATTATCAGTGTGAGGCACTGTGTTTATACACTCACCATGCTATATATTATCAGTGTGAGGCACTGTGTTTACACTCACCATGCTATATATTATCAGTGCGAGGCACTGTGTTTATACACTCACCATGCTGCAGATTGTCAGTGTGAGGCACTGTGTTTATACATTCACCATGCTGCAGATTGTCAGTGTGAGGCACTGTGTATATACACTCACCATGCTGCAGATTATCAGTGTGAGGCACTGTGTTTATACACTCACCATTCTGCAGATTGTCAGTGTGAGGCACTGTGTTTACACTCACAATGTTATATATTATCAGTGTGAGGCACTGTGTTTATACACTGACCATGCTATATATTATCAGTGTGAGGTACTGTGTTTATACACTCACCATGCTGCAGATTATCAGTGCGAGGCACTGTGTTTACACACTCACCATGCTGCAGATTGTCAGTGTGAGGCACTGTGTTTACACTCACCATGCTGTATATTATCAGTGCGAGGCACTGTGTTTACACACTCACTATGCTGCAGATTGTCAGTGTGAGGCACTGTGTTTATACACTCACCATGCTGCAGATTGTCAGTGTGACGCACTGTGTTTATACACTCACCATGCAGCAGATTATCAGTGTGAGGCACTGTGTTTATACACTCACCATGCTGCAGATTGTCTTTTTGAGGCACTGTGTTTTTACACTCACCATGCTGAAGATTGTCAGTGTGAGGCACTGTGTTTACACTCACCATGCTATATATTATCAGTGTGAGGCACTGTGTTTATACACTCACCATGCTGCAGATTATCAGTGTGAGGCACTGTGTTTACACACTCACCATGCTGCAGATTGTCAGTGTGAGGCACTGTGTTTACACTCACCATGCTATATATTATCAGTGTGAGGCACTGTGTTTATACACTCACCATGCTGCAGATTATCAGTGTGAGGCACTGTGTTTACACTCACCATGCTATATATTATCAGTGTGAGGCACTGTGTTTATACACTCACCATGCTGCAGATTGTCAGTGTGAGGCACTGTGTTTATACACTCACCATGCTGCAGATTATCAGTGTGAGGCACTGTGTTTACACTCACCATGCTATATATTATCAGTGTGATGCACTGTGTTTACACACTCACAATGCTGCAGATTGTCAGTGTGAGGCACTGTGTTTATACACTCACCATGCTGCAGATTGTCAGTGTGAGGCACTGTGTTTATACACTCACCTTCCTGTAGATTATCAGTGTGAGGCACTGTGTTTACAAACTCACCACGCTGCAGATTGTCAGTTTGAGGCACTGTGTTTACACACTCACCATGCTGCAGATTGTCAGTGTGAGGCACTGTGTTTATACACTCACCATGCTGTAGATTATCCGTGTGAGGCACTGTGTTTACACTCACCATGTTGTAGATTATCAGTGTGAGGCACTGTGTTTACACACTGACCATGCTGCAGATTGTCAGTGTGAGGCACTGTGTTTACACACTCACCATGCTGCAGATTATCAGTGTGACGCACTGTGTTTATACACTCACCATGCTGCAGATTGTCAGTGTGAGGCACTGTGTTTATACACTGACCTTGCTGTAGATTATCAGTGTGAGGCACTGTGTTTACACACTCATCATGCTGCAGATTATCAGTTTGAGGCACTGTGTTTACACTCGCCATGCTGTAGATTATCAGTGTGAGGCACTGTGTTTACACACTCACCATGCTGTAGATTATCAGTGTGAGGCACTGTGTTTACACTCACCATGCTGTAGATTGTCAGTGTGAGGCACTGTGTTTACACTGACCATGCTATATATTATCAGTGTGAGGCACTGTGTTTATACACTCACCATGCTGCAGATTATCAGTGCGAGGCACTGTGTTTATACACTCACCATGCTGCAGATTGTCAGTGTGAGGCACTGTGTTTATACACTCACCATGCTGCAGATTGTCAGTGTGTGGCACTGTGTTTATACACTCACCATGCTGCAGATTATCAGTGAGAGGCACTGTGTTTATACACTCACCATTCTGCAGATTGTCAATGTGAGGCACTGTGTTTACACTCACCATGCTATATATTATCAGTGTGAGGCACTGTGTTTATACACTCACCATGCTGCAGATTGTCAGTGTGAGGCACTGTGTTTATACACTCACCATGCCATAGATTATCAGTGTGAGGCACTGTGTTTATACACTCACCATTCTGCAGATTGTCAGTGTGAGGCACTGTGCTTACACTCACCATGCTATATATTATCAGTGTGAGGCACTGTGTTTATACACTCACCATGCTACAGATGTCAGTGTGAGGCACTGTGTTTATACACTCACCATGCTGCAGATTGTCAGTGTGAGGCACTGTGTTTATACACTCACCATGCTGCAGATTATCAGTGTGAGGCACTGTGTTTAGCTCACCATGCTATATATTATCAGTGTGAGGCACTGTGTTTATACACTCACCATGCTGCAGATTATCAGAGTGAGGCACTGTGTTTACACACTCACCATGCTGCAGATTATCAGTGTGAGGCACTGTGTTTACACTCACCATGCTATATATTATCAGTGTGAGGCACTGTGTTTATACACTCACCATGCTGCAGATTATCAGTGTGAGGCACTGTGTTTATACACTCACCATTCTGCCGATTGTCGGTGTGAGGCACTGTGTTTAAACTCACCATGCTATATATTATCAGTGTGAGGCACTGTGTTTATACACTCACCATGCTGCAGATTGTCAGTGTGAGGCACTGTGTTTATACACTCACCATGCTGCAGATTATCAGTGTGAGGCACTGTGTTTACACTCACCATGCTATATATTATCAGTGTGAGGCACTGTGTTTACACACTCACAATGCAGCAGATAGTCAGTGTGAGGCACTGTGTTTATACACTCACCATGCTGCAGATTGTCAGTGTGAGGCACTGTGTTTATACACTCACCTTCCTGTAGATTATCAGTGTGAGGCACTGTGTTTACAAACTCACCATGCTGCAGATTGTCAGTTTGAGGCACTGTGTTTACACACTCACCATGCTGCAGATTGTCAGTGTGAGGCACTGTGTTTATACACTCACCATGCTGTAGATTATCCGTGTGAGGCACTGTGTTTACACTCACCATGTTGTAGATTATCAGTGTGAGGCACTGTGTTTACACACTGACCATGCTGCAGATTGTCAGTGTGAGGCACTGTGTTTACACACTCACCATGCTGCAGATTATCAGTGTGACGCACTGTGTTTATACACTCACCATGCTGCAGATTGTCAGTGTGAGGCACTGTGTTTATAAACTGACCTTGCTGTAGATTATCAGTGTGAGGCACTGTGTTTACACACTCATCATGCTGCAGATTATCAGTGTGAGGCACTGTGTTTACACTCGCCATGCTGTAGATTATCAGTGTGAGGCACTGTGTTTACACACTCACCATGCTGTAGATTATCAGTGTGAGGCACTGTGTTTACACTCACCATGCTGTAGATTGTCAGTGTGAGGCACTGTGTTTACACTGACCATGCTATATATTATCAGTGTGAGGCACTGTGTTTATACACTCACCATGCTGCAGATTATCAGTGCGAGGCACTGTGTTTATACACTCACCATGCTGCAGATTGTCAGTGTGAGGCACTGTGTTTATACACTCACCATGCTGCAGATTGTCAGTGTGTGGCACTGTGTTTATACACTCACCATGCTGCAGATTGTCAGTGTGAGGCACTGTGTTTATACACTCACCATGCTTCAGATTGTCAGTGTGTGGCACTGTGTTTATACACTCACCATGCTGCAGATTATCAGTGAGAGGCACTGTGTTTATACACTCACCATTCTGCAGATTGTCAATGTGAGGCACTGTGTTTACACTCACCATGCTATATATTATCAGTGTGAGGCACTGTGTTTATACACTCACCATGCTGCAGATTATCAGTGTGAGGCACTGTGTTTACACTCACCATGCTATATATTATCAGTGTGAGGCACTGTGTTTACACACTCACAATGCTGCAGATTGTCAGTGTGAGGCACTGTGTTTATACACTCACCATGCTGCAGATTGTCAGTGTGAGGCACTGTGTTTATACACTCACCTTCCTGTAGATTATCAGTGTGAGGCACTGTGTTTACAAACTCGCCATGCTGCAGATTGTCAGTTTGAGGCACTGTGTTTACACACTCACTATGCTGCAGATTGTCAGTGTGAGGCACTGTGTTTATACACTCACCATGCTGTAGATTATCCGTGTGAGGCACTGTGTTTACACTCACCATGTTGTAGATTATCAGTGTGAGGCACTGTGTTTACACACTGACCATGCTGCAGATTGTCAGTGTGAGGCACTGTGTTTACACACTCACCATGCTGCAGATTATCAGTGTGACGCACTGTGTTTATACACTCACCATGCTGCAGATTGTCAGTGTGAGGCACTGTGTTTATACACTGACCTTGCTGTAGATTATCATTGTGAGGCACTGTGTTTACACACTCACCATGCTGCAGATTATCAGTGTGAGGCACTGTGTTTACACTCGCCATGCTGTAGATTATCAGTGTGAGGCACTGTGTTTACACACTCACCATGCTGTAGATTATCAGTGTGAGGCACTGTGTTTACACTGACCATGCTATATATTATCAGTGTGAGGCACTGTGTTTATACACTCACCAAGCTGCAGATTATCAGTGCGAGGCACTGTGTTTATACACTCACCATGCTGCAGATTGTCAGTGTGAGGCACTGTGTTTATACACTCACCATGCTGCAGATTGTCAGTGTGTGGCACTGTGTTTATACACTCACCATGCTGCAGATTATCAGTGAGAGGCACTGTGTTTATACACTCACCATTCTGCAGATTGTCAATGTGAGGCACTGTGTTTACACTCACCATGCTATATATTATCAGTGTGAGGCACTGTGTTTATACACTCACCATGCTGCAGATTGTCAGTGTGAGGCACTGTGTTTATACACTCACCATGCCATAGATTATCAGTGTGAGGCACTGTGTTTATACACTCACCATTCTGCAGATTGTCAGTGTGAGGCACTGTGCTTACACTCACCATGCTATATATTATCAGTGTGAGGCACTGTGTTTATACACTCACCATGCTACAGATGTCAGTGTGAGGCACTGTGTTTATACACTCACCATGCTGCAGATTGTCAGTGTGAGGCACTGTGTTTATACACTCACCATGCTGCAGATTATCAGTGTGAGGCACTGTGTTTAGCTCACCATGCTATATATTATCAGTGTGAGGCACTGTGTTTATACACTCACCATGCTGCAGATTATCAGTGTGAGGCACTGTGTTTACACACTCACCATGCTGCAGATTATCAGTGTGAGGCACTGTGTTTACACTCACCATGCTATATATTATCAGTGTGAGGCACTGTGTTTATACACTCACCATGCTGCAGATTATCAGTGTGAGGCACTGTGTTTATACACTCACCATTCTGCAGATTGTCGGTGTGAGGCACTGTGTTTACACTCACCATGCTATATATTATCAGTGTGAGGCACTGTGTTTATACACTCACCATGCTGCAGATTGTCAGTGTGAGGCACTGTGTTTATACACTCACCATGCTGCAGATTATCAGTGTGAGGCACTGTGTTTACACTCACCATGCTATATATTATCAGTGTGAGGCACTGTGTTTACACACTCACAATGCTGCAGATTGTCAGTGTGAGGCACTGTGTTTATACACTCACCATGCTGCAGATTGTCAGTGTGAGGCACTGTGTTTATACACTCACCTTCCTGTAGATTATCAATGTGAGGCACTGTGTTTACAAACTCACCATGCTGCAGATTGTCAGTTTGAGGCACTGTGTTTACACACTCACCATGCTGCAGATTGTCAGTGTGAGGCACTGTGTTTATACACTCACCATGCTGTAGATTATCCGTGTGAGGCACTGTGTTTACACTCACCATGTTGTAGATTATCAGTGTGAGGCACTGTGTTTACACACTGACCATGCTGCAGATTGTCAGTGTGAGGCACTGTGTTTACACACTCACCATGCTGCAGATTATCAGTGTGACGCACTGTGTTTATACACTCACCATGCTGCAGATTGTCAGTGTGAGGCACTGTGTTTATACACTGACCTTGCTGTAGATTATCAGTGTGAGGCACTGTGTTTACACACTCATCATGCTGCAGATTATCAGTGTGAGGCACTGTGTTTACACTCGCCATGCTGTAGATTATCAGTGTGAGGCACTGTGTTTACACACTCACCATGCTGTAGATTATCAGTGTGAGGCACTGTGTTTACACTCACCATGCTGTAGATTGTCAGTGTGAGGCACTGTGTTTACACTGACCATGCTATATATTATCAGTGTGAGGCACTGTGTTTATACACTCACCATGCTGCAGATTATCAGTGCGAGGCACTGTGTTTATACACTCACCATGCTGCAGATTGTCAGTGTGAGGCACTGTGTTTATACACTCACCATGCTGCAGATTGTCAGTGTGTGGCACTGTGTTTATACACTCACCATGCTGCAGATTGTCAGTGTGAGGCACTGTGTTTATACACTCACCATGCTTCAGATTGTCAGTGTGTGGCACTGTGTTTATACACTCACCATTCTGCAGATTGTCAATGTGAGGAACTGTGTTTACACTCACCATGCTATATATTATCAGTGTGAGGCACTGTGTTTATACACTCACCATGCTGCAGATTATCAGTGTGAGGCACTGTGTTTACACTCACCATGCTATATATTATCAGTGTGAGGCACTGTGTTTACACACTCACAATGCTGCAGATTGTCAGTGTGAGGCACTGTGTTTATTCACTCACCATGCTGCAGATTGTCAGTGTGAGGCACTGTGTTTATACACTCACCTTCCTGTAGATTATCAGTGTGAGGCACTGTGTTTACAAACTCACCATGCTGCAGATTGTCAGTTTGAGGCACTGTGTTTACACACTCACCATGCTGCAGATTGTCAGTGTGAGGCACTGTGTTTATACACTCACCATGCTGTAGATTATCCGTGTGAGGCACTGTGTTTACACTCACCATGTTGTAGATTATCAGTGTGAGGCACTGTGTTTACACACTGACCATGCTGCAGATTGTCAGTGTGAGGCACTGTGTTTACACACTCACCATGCTGCAGATTATCAGTGTGAGGCACTGTGTTTATACACTCACCATGCTGCAGATTGTCAGTGTGAGGCACTGTGTTTATACACTGACCTTGCTGTAGATTATCATTGTGAGGCACTGTGTTTACACACTCACCATGCTGCAGATTATCAGTGTGAGGCACTGTGTTTACACTCGCCATGCTGTAGATTATCAGTGTGAGGCACTGTGTTTACACACTCACCATGCTGTAGATTATCAGTGTGAGGCACTGTGTTTACACTCACCATGCTGTAGATTGTCAGTGTGATGCACTGTGTTTACACTGACCATGCTATATATTATCAGTGTGAGGCACTGTGTTTATACACTCACCATGCTGCAGATTATCAGTGCGAGGCACTGTGTTTATACACTCACCATGCTGCAGATTGTCAGTGTGAGGCACTGTGTTTATACACTCACCATGCTGCAGATTGTCAGTGTGTGGCACTGTGTTTATACACTCACCATGCTGCAGATTATCAGTGAGAGGCACTGTGTTTATACACTCACCATTCTGCTGATTGTCAATTTGAGGCACTGTGTTTACACTCACCATGCTATATATTATCAGTGTGAGGCACTGTGTTTATACACTCACCATGCTGCAGATTGTCAGTGTGAGGCACTGTGTTTATACACTCACCATGCCATAGATTATCAGTGTGAGGCACTGTGTTTATACACTCACCATTCTGCAGATTGTCAGTGTGAGGCACTGTGCTTACACTCACCATGCTATATATTATCAGTGTGAGGCACTGTGTTTATACACTCACCATGCTACAGATGTCAGTGTGAGGCACTGTGTTTATACACTCACCATGCTGCAGATTGTCAGTGTGAGGCACTGTGTTTATACACTCACCATGCTGCAGATTATCAGTGTGAGGCACTGTGTTTACACTCACCATGCTATATATTATCAGTGTGAGGCACTGTGTTTACACACTCACAATGCTGCAGATTGTCAGTGTGAGGCACTGTGTTTATACACTCACCATGCTGCAGATTGTCAGTGTGAGGCACTGTGTTTATACACTCACCTTCCTGTAGATTATCAATGTGAGGCACTGTGTTTACAAACTCACCATGCTGCAGATTGTCAGTTTGAGGCACTGTGTTTACACACTCACCATGCTGCAGATTGTCAGTGTGAGGCACTGTGTTTATACACTCACCATGCTGTAGATTATCCGTGTGAGGCACTGTGTTTACACTCACCATGTTGTAGATTATCAGTGTGAGGCACTGTGTTTACACACTGACCATGCTGCAGATTGTCAGTGTGAGGCACTGTGTTTACACACTCACCATGCTGCAGATTATCAGTGTGACGCACTGTGTTTATACACTCACCATGCTGCAGATTGTCAGTGTGAGGCACTGTGTTTATACACTGACCTTGCTGTAGATTATCAGTGTGAGGCACTGTGTTTACACACTCATCATGCTGCAGATTATCAGTGTGAGGCACTGTGTTTACACTCGCCATGCTGTAGATTATCAGTGTGAGGCACTGTGTTTACACACTCACCATGCTGTAGATTATCAGTGTGAGGCACTGTGTTTACACTCACCATGCTGTAGATTGTCAGTGTGAGGCACTGTGTTTACACTGACCATGCTATATATTATCAGTGTGAGGCACTGTGTTTATACACTCACCATGCTGCAGATTATCAGTGCGAGGCACTGTGTTTATACACTCACCATGCTGCAGATTGTCAGTGTGAGGCACTGTGTTTATACACTCACCATGCTGCAGATTGTCAGTGTGTGGCACTGTGTTTATACACTCACCATGCTGCAGATTGTCAGTGTGAGGCACTGTGTTTATACACTCACCATGCTTCAGATTGTCAGTGTGTGGCACTGTGTTTATACACTCACCATTCTGCAGATTGTCAATGTGAGGAACTGTGTTTACACTCACCATGCTATATATTATCAGTGTGAGGCACTGTGTTTATACACTCACCATGCTGCAGATTATCAGTGTGAGGCACTGTGTTTACACTCACCATGCTATATATTATCAGTGTGAGGCACTGTGTTTACACACTCACAATGCTGCAGATTGTCAGTGTGAGGCACTGTGTTTATACACTCACCATGCTGCAGATTGTCAGTGTGAGGCACTGTGTTTATACACTCACCTTCCTGTAGATTATCAGTGTGAGGCACTGTGTTTACAAACTCACCATGCTGCAGATTGTCAGTTTGAGGCACTGTGTTTACACACTCACCATGCTGCAGATTGTCAGTGTGAGGCACTGTGTTTATACACTCACCATGCTGTAGATTATCCGTGTGAGGCACTGTGTTTACACTCACCATGTTGTAGATTATCAGTGTGAGGCACTGTGTTTACACACTGACCATGCTGCAGATTGTCAGTGTGAGGCACTGTGTTTACACACTCACCATGCTGCAGATTATCAGTGTGAGGCACTGTGTTTATACACTCACCATGCTGCAGATTGTCAGTGTGAGGCACTGTGTTTATACACTGACCTTGCTGTAGATTATCATTGTGAGGCACTGTGTTTACACACTCACCATGCTGCAGATTATCAGTGTGAGGCACTGTGTTTACACTCGCCATGCTGTAGATTATCAGTGTGAGGCACTGTGTTTACACACTCACCATGCTGTAGATTATCAGTGTGAGGCACTGTGTTTACACTCACCATGCTGTAGATTGTCAGTGTGATGCACTGTGTTTACACTGACCATGCTATATATTATCAGTGTGAGGCACTGTGTTTATACACTCACCATGCTGCAGATTATCAGTGCGAGGCACTGTGTTTATACACTCACCATGCTGCAGATTGTCAGTGTGAGGCACTGTGTTTATACACTCACCATGCTGCAGATTGTCAGTGTGTGGCACTGTGTTTATACACTCACCATGCTGCAGATTATCAGTGAGAGGCACTGTGTTTATACACTCACCATTCTGCTGATTGTCAATGTGAGGCACTGTGTTTACACTCACCATGCTATATATTATCAGTGTGAGGCACTGTGTTTATACACTCACCATGCTGCAGATTGTCAGTGTGAGGCACTGTGTTTATACACTCACCATGCCATAGATTATCAGTGTGAGGCACTGTGTTTATACACTCACCATTCTGCAGATTGTCAGTGTGAGGCACTGTGCTTACACTCACCATGCTATATATTATCAGTGTGAGGCACTGTGTTTATACACTCACCATGCTACAGATGTCAGTGTGAGGCACTGTGTTTATACACTCACCATGCTGCAGATTGTCAGTGTGAGGCACTGTGTTTATACACTCACCATGCTGCAGATTATCAGTGTGAGGCACTGTGTTTACACTCACCATGTTGTAGATTATCAGTGTGAGGCACTGTGTTTACACACTGACCATGCTGCAGATTGTCAGTGTGAGGCACTGTGTTTACACACTCACCATGCTGCAGATTATCAGTGTGAGGCACTGTGTTTATACACTCACCATGCTGCAGATTGTCAGTGTGAGGCACTGTGTTTATACACTGACCTTGCTGTAGATTATCATTGTGAGGCACTGTGTTTACACACTCACCATGCTGCAGATTATCAGTGTGAGGCACTGTGTTTACACTCGCCATGCTGTAGATTATCAGTGTGAGGCACTGTGTTTACACACTCACCATGCTGTAGATTATCAGTGTGAGGCACTGTGTTTACACTCACCATGCTGTAGATTGTCAGTGTGATGCACTGTGTTTACACTGACCATGCTATATATTATCAGTGTGAGGCACTGTGTTTATACACTCACCATGCTGCAGATTATCAGTGCGAGGCACTGTGTTTATACACTCACCATGCAGCAGATTGTCAGTGTGAGGCACTGTGTTTATACACTCACCATGCTGCAGATTGTCAGTGTGTGGCACTGTGTTTATACACTCACCATGCTGCAGATTATCAGTGAGAGGCACTGTGTTTATACACTCACCATTCTGCAGATTGTCAATGTGAGGCACTGTGTTTACACTCACCATGCTATATATTATCAGTGTGAGGCACTGTGTTTATACACTCACCATGCTGCAGATTGTCAGTGTGAGGCACTGTGTTTATACACTCACCATGCCATAGATTATCAGTGTGAGGCACTGTGTTTATACACTCACCATTCTGCAGATTGTCAGTGTGAGGCACTGTGCTTACACTCACCATGCTATATATTATCAGTGTGAGGCACTGTGTTTATACACTCACCATTCTGCAGATTGTCAATGTGAGGCACTGTGTTTACACTCACCATGCTATATATTATCAGTGTGAGGCACTGTGTTTATACACTCACCATGCTGCAGATTATCAGTGTGAGGCACTGTGTTTACACTCACCATGCTATATATTATCAGTGTGAGGCACTGTGTTTACACACTCACAATGCTGCAGATTGTCAGTGTGAGGCACTGTGTTTATACACTCACCTTCCTGTAGATTATCAGTGTGAGGCACTGTGTTTACAAACTCGCCATGCTGCAGATTGTCAGTTTGAGGCACTGTGTTTACACACTCACCATGCTGCAGATTGTCAGTGTGAGGCACTGTGTTTATACACTCACCATGCTGTAGATTATCCGTGTGAGGCACTGTGTTTACACTCACCATGTTGTAGATTATCAGTGTGAGGCACTGTGTTTACACACTGACCATGCTGCAGATTGTCAGTGTGAGGCACTGTGTTTACACACTCACCATGCTGCAGATTATCAGTGTGACGCACTGTGTTTATACACTCACCATGCTGCAGATTGTCAGTGTGAGGCACTGTGTTTATACACTGACCTTGCTGTAGATTATCATTGTGAGGCACTGTGTTTACACACTCACCATGCTGCAGATTATCAGTGTGAGGCACTGTGTTTACACTCGCCATGCTGTAGATTATCAGTGTGAGGCACTGTGTTTACACACTCACCATGCTGTAGATTATCAGTGTGAGGCACTGTGTTTACACTCACCATGCTGTAGATTGTCAGTGTGAGGCACTGTGTTTACACTGACCATGCTATATATTATCAGTGTGAGGCACTGTGTTTATACACTCACCAAGCTGCAGATTATCAGTGCGAGGCACTGTGTTTATACACTCACCATGCTGCAGATTGTCAGTGTGAGGCACTGTGTTTATACCCTCACCATGCTGCAGATTGTCAGTGTGTGGCACTGTGTTTATACACTCACCATGCTGCAGATTATCAGTGAGAGGCACTGTGTTTATACACTCACCATTCTGCAGATTGTCAATGTGAGGCACTGTGTTTACACTCACCATGCTATATATTATCAGTGTGAGGCACTGTGTTTATACACTCACCATGCTGCAGATTGTCAGTGTGAGGCACCGTGTTTATACACTCACCATGCCATAGATTATCAGTGTGAGGCACTGTGTTTATACACTCACCATTCTGCAGATTGTCAGTGTGAGGCACTGTGCTTACACTCACCATGCTATATATTATCAGTGTGAGGCACTGTGTTTATACACTCACCATGCTACAGATGTCAGTGTGAGGCACTGTGTTTATACACTCACCATGCTGCAGATTGTCAGTGTGAGGCACTGTGTTTATACACTCACCATGCTGCAGATTATCAGTGTGAGGCACTGTGTTTAGCTCACCATGCTATATATTATCAGTGTGAGGCACTGTGTTTATACACTCACCATGCTGCAGATTATCAGTGTGAGGCACTGTGTTTACACACTCACCATGCTGCAGATTATCAGTGTGAGGCACTGTGTTTACACTCACCATGCTATATATTATCAGTGTGAGGCACTGTGTTTATACACTCACCATGCTGCAGATTATCAGTGTGAGGCACTGTGTTTATACACTCACCATTCTGCAGATTGTCGGTGTGAGGCACTGTGTTTACACTCACCATGCTATATATTATCAGTGTGAGGCACTGTGTTTATACACTCACCATGCTGCAGATTGTCAGTGTGAGGCACTGTGTTTATACACTCACCATGCTGCAGATTATCAGTGTGAGGCACTGTGTTTACACTCACCATGCTATATATTATCAGTGTGAGGCACTGTGTTTACACACTCACAATGCTGCAGATTGTCAGTGTGAGGCACTGTGTTTATACACTCACCATGCTGCAGATTGTCAGTGTGAGGCACTGTGTTTATACACTCACCTTCCTGTAGATTATCAATGTGAGGCACTGTGTTTACAAACTCACCATGCTGCAGATTGTCAGTTTGAGGCACTGTGTTTACACACTCACCATGCTGCAGATTGTCAGTGTGAGGCACTGTGTTTATACACTCACCATGCTGTAGATTATCCGTGTGAGGCACTGTGTTTACACTCACCATGTTGTAGATTATCAGTGTGAGGCACTGTGTTTACACACTGACCATGCTGCAGATTGTCAGTGTGAGGCACTGTGTTTACACACTCACCATGCTGCAGATTATCAGTGTGACGCACTGTGTTTATACACTCACCATGCTGCAGATTGTCAGTGTGAGGCACTGTGTTTATACACTGACCTTGCTGTAGATTATCAGTGTGAGGCACTGTGTTTACACACTCATCATGCTGCAGATTATCAGTGTGAGGCACTGTGTTTACACTCGCCATGCTGTAGATTATCAGTGTGAGGCACTGTGTTTACACACTCACCATGCTGTAGATTATCAGTGTGAGGCACTGTGTTTACACTCACCATGCTGTAGATTGTCAGTGTGAGGCACTGTGTTTACACTGACCATGCTATATATTATCAGTGTGAGGCACTGTGTTTATACACTCACCATGCTGCAGATTATCAGTGCGAGGCACTGTGTTTATACACTCACCATGCTGCAGATTGTCAGTGTGAGGCACTGTGTTTATACACTCACCATGCTGCAGATTGTCAGTGTGTGGCACTGTGTTTATACACTCACCATGCTGCAGATTGTCAGTGTGAGGCACTGTGTTTATACACTCACCATGCTTCAGATTGTCAGTGTGTGGCACTGTGTTTATACACTCACCATTCTGCAGATTGTCAATGTGAGGAACTGTGTTTACACTCACCATGCTATATATTATCAGTGTGAGGCACTGTGTTTATACACTCACCATGCTGCAGATTATCAGTGTGAGGCACTGTGTTTACACTCACCATGCTATATATTATCAGTGTGAGGCACTGTGTTTACACACTCACAATGCTGCAGATTGTCAGTGTGAGGCACTGTGTTTATACACTCACCATGCTGCAGATTGTCAGTGTGAGGCACTGTGTTTATACACTCACCTTCCTGTAGATTATCAGTGTGAGGCACTGTGTTTACAAACTCACCATGCTGCAGATTGTCAGTTTGAGGCACTGTGTTTACACACTCACCATGCTGCAGATTGTCAGTGTGAGGCACTGTGTTTATACACTCACCATGCTGTAGATTATCCGTGTGAGGCACTGTGTTTACACTCACCATGTTGTAGATTATCAGTGTGAGGCACTGTGTTTACACACTGACCATGCTGCAGATTGTCAGTGTGAGGCACTGTGTTTACACACTCACCATGCTGCAGATTATCAGTGTGAGGCACTGTGTTTATACACTCACCATGCTGCAGATTGTCAGTGTGAGGCACTGTGTTTATACACTGACCTTGCTGTAGATTATCATTGTGAGGCACTGTGTTTACACACTCACCATGCTGCAGATTATCAGTGTGAGGCACTGTGTTTACACTCGCCATGCTGTAGATTATCAGTGTGAGGCACTGTGTTTACACACTCACCATGCTGTAGATTATCAGTGTGAGGCACTGTGTTTACACTCACCATGCTGTAGATTGTCAGTGTGATGCACTGTGTTTACACTGACCATGCTATATATTATCAGTGTGAGGCACTGTGTTTATACACTCACCATGCTGCAGATTATCAGTGCGAGGCACTGTGTTTATACACTCACCATGCTGCAGATTGTCAGTGTGAGGCACTGTGTTTATACACTCACCATGCTGCAGATTGTCAGTGTGTGGCACTGTGTTTATACACTCACCATGCTGCAGATTATCAGTGAGAGGCACTGTGTTTATACACTCACCATTCTGCTGATTGTCAATGTGAGGCACTGTGTTTACACTCACCATGCTATATATTATCAGTGTGAGGCACTGTGTTTATACACTCACCATGCTGCAGATTGTCAGTGTGAGGCACTGTGTTTATACACTCACCATGCCATAGATTATCAGTGTGAGGCACTGTGTTTATACACTCACCATTCTGCAGATTGTCAGTGTGAGGCACTGTGCTTACACTCACCATGCTATATATTATCAGTGTGAGGCACTGTGTTTATACACTCACCATGCTACAGATGTCAGTGTGAGGCACTGTGTTTATACACTCACCATGCTGCAGATTGTCAGTGTGAGGCACTGTGTTTATACACTCACCATGCTGCAGATTATCAGTGTGAGGCACTGTGTTTACACTCACCATGTTGTAGATTATCAGTGTGAGGCACTGTGTTTACACACTGACCATGCTGCAGATTGTCAGTGTGAGGCACTGTGTTTACACACTCACCATGCTGCAGATTATCAGTGTGAGGCACTGTGTTTATACACTCACCATGCTGCAGATTGTCAGTGTGAGGCACTGTGTTTATACACTGACCTTGCTGTAGATTATCATTGTGAGGCACTGTGTTTACACACTCACCATGCTGCAGATTATCAGTGTGAGGCACTGTGTTTACACTCGCCATGCTGTAGATTATCAGTGTGAGGCACTGTGTTTACACACTCACCATGCTGTAGATTATCAGTGTGAGGCACTGTGTTTACACTCACCATGCTGTAGATTGTCAGTGTGATGCACTGTGTTTACACTGACCATGCTATATATTATCAGTGTGAGGCACTGTGTTTATACACTCACCATGCTGCAGATTATCAGTGCGAGGCACTGTGTTTATACACTCACCATGCTGCAGATTGTCAGTGTGAGGCACTGTGTTTATACACTCACCATGCTGCAGATTGTCAGTGTGTGGCACTGTGTTTATACACTCACCATGCTGCAGATTATCAGTGAGAGGCACTGTGTTTATACACTCACCATTCTGCAGATTGTCAATGTGAGGCACTGTGTTTACACTCACCATGCTATATATTATCAGTGTGAGGCACTGTGTTTATACACTCACCATGCTGCAGATTGTCAGTGTGAGGCACTGTGTTTATACACTCACCATGCCATAGATTATCAGTGTGAGGCACTGTGTTTATACACTCACCATTCTGCAGATTGTCAGTGTGAGGCACTGTGCTTACACTCACCATGCTATATATTATCAGTGTGAGGCACTGTGTTTATACACTCACCATGCTACAGATGTCAGTGTGAGGCACTGTGTTTATACACTCACCATGCTGCAGATTGTCAGTGTGAGGCACTGTGTTTATACACTCACCATGCTGCAGATTATCAGTGTGAGGCACTGTGTTTAGCTCACCATGCTATATATTATCAGTGTGAGGCACTGTGTTTATACACTCACCATGCTGCAGATTATCAGTGTGAGGCACTGTGTTTACACACTCACCATGCTGCAGATTATCAGTGTGAGGCACTGTGTTTACACTCACCATGCTATATATTATCAGTGTGAGGCACTGTGTTTATACACTCACCATGCTGCAGATTATCAGTGTGAGGCACTGTGTTTATACACTCACCATTCTGCAGATTGTCGGTGTGAGGCACTGTTTTTACACTCACCATGCTATATATTATCAGTGTGAGGCACTGTGTTTATACACTCACCATGCTGCAGATTGTCAGTGTGAGGCACTGTGTTTATACACTCACCATGCTGCAGATTATCAGTGTGAGGCACTGTGTTTACACTCACCATGCTATATATTATCAGTGTGAGGCACTGTGTTTACACACTCACAATGCTGCAGATTGTCAGTGTGAGGCACTATGTTTATACACTCACCATGCTGCAGATTGTCAGTGTGAGGCACTGTGTTTGTACACTCACCTTCCTGTAGATTATCAGTGTGAGGCACTGTGTTTACAAACTCACCATGCTGCAGATTGTCAGTTTGAGGCACTGTGTTTACACACTCACCATGCTGCAGATTGTCAGTGTGAGGCACTGTGTTTATACACTCACCATGCTGTAGATTATCCGTGTGAGGCACTGTGTTTACACTCACCATGTTGTAGATTATCAGTGTGAGGCACTGTGTTTACACACTGACCATGCTGCAGATTGTCAGTGTGAGGCACTGTGTTTACACACTCACCATGCTGCAGATTATCAGTGTGACGCACTGTGTTTATACACTCACCATGCTGCAGATTGTCAGTGTGAGGCACTGTGTTTATACACTCACCATGCTGCAGATTATCAGTGTGAGGCACTGTGTTTACACTCACCATGTTGTAGATTATCAGTGTGAGGCACTGTGTTTACACACTGACCATGCTGCAGATTGTCAGTGTGAGGCACTGTGTTTACACACTCACCATGCTGCAGATTATCAGTGTGAGGCACTGTGTTTATACACTCACCATGCTGCAGATTGTCAGTGTGAGGCACTGTGTTTATACACTGACCTTGCTGTAGATTATCATTGTGAGGCACTGTGTTTACACACTCACCATGCTGCAGATTATCAGTGTGAGGCACTGTGTTTACACTCGCCATGCTGTAGATTATCAGTGTGAGGCACTGTGTTTACACACTCACCATGCTGTAGATTATCAGTGTGAGGCACTGTGTTTACACTCACCATGCTGTAGATTGTCAGTGTGATGCACTGTGTTTACACTGACCATGCTATATATTATCAGTGTGAGGCACTGTGTTTATACACTCACCATGCTGCAGATTATCAGTGCGAGGCACTGTGTTTATACACTCACCATGCTGCAGATTGTCAGTGTGAGGCACTGTGTTTATACACTCACCATGCTGCAGATTGTCAGTGTGTGGCACTGTGTTTATACACTCACCATGCTGCAGATTATCAGTGAGAGGCACTGTGTTTATACACTCACCATTCTGCAGATTGTCAATGTGAGGCACTGTGTTTACACTCACCATGCTATATATTATCAGTGTGAGGCACTGTGTTTATACACTCACCATGCTGCAGATTGTCAGTGTGAGGCACTGTGTTTATACACTCACCATGCCATAGATTATCAGTGTGAGGCACTGTGTTTATACACTCACCATTCTGCAGATTGTCAGTGTGAGGCACTGTGCTTACACTCACCATGCTATATATTATCAGTGTGAGGCACTGTGTTTATACACTCACCATGCTACAGATGTCAGTGTGAGGCACTGTGTTTATACACTCACCATGCTGCAGATTGTCAGTGTGAGGCACTGTGTTTATACACTCACCATGCTGCAGATTATCAGTGTGAGGCACTGTGTTTAGCTCACCATGCTATATATTATCAGTGTGAGGCACTGTGTTTATACACTCACCATGCTGCAGATTATCAGTGTGAGGCACTGTGTTTACACACTCACCATGCTGCAGATTATCAGTGTGAGGCACTGTGTTTACACTCACCATGCTATATATTATCAGTGTGAGGCACTGTGTTTATACACTCACCATGCTGCAGATTATCAGTGTGAGGCACTGTGTTTATACACTCACCATTCTGCAGATTGTCGGTGTGAGGCACTGTTTTTACACTCACCATGCTATATATTATCAGTGTGAGGCACTGTGTTTATACACTCACCATGCTGCAGATTGTCAGTGTGAGGCACTGTGTTTATACACTCACCATGCTGCAGATTATCAGTGTGAGGCACTGTGTTTACACTCACCATGCTATATATTATCAGTGTGAGGCACTGTGTTTACACACTCACAATGCTGCAGATTGTCAGTGTGAGGCACTATGTTTATACACTCACCATGCTGCAGATTGTCAGTGTGAGGCACTGTGTTTGTACACTCACCTTCCTGTAGATTATCAGTGTGAGGCACTGTGTTTACAAACTCACCATGCTGCAGATTGTCAGTTTGAGGCACTGTGTTTACACACTCACCATGCTGCAGATTGTCAGTGTGAGGCACTGTGTTTATACACTCACCATGCTGTAGATTATCCGTGTGAGGCACTGTGTTTACACTCACCATGTTGTAGATTATCAGTGTGAGGCACTGTGTTTACACACTGACCATGCTGCAGATTGTCAGTGTGAGGCACTGTGTTTACACACTCACCATGCTGCAGATTATCAGTGTGACGCACTGTGTTTATACACTCACCATGCTGCAGATTGTCAGTGTGAGGCACTGTGTTTATACACTGACCTTGCTGTAGATTATCAGTGTGAGGCACTGTGTTTACACACTCATCATGCTGCAGATTATCAGTGTGAGGCACTGTGTTTACACTCGCCATGCTGTAGATTATCAGTGTGAGGCACTGTGTTTACACACTCACCATGCTGTAGATTATCAGTGTGAGGCACTGTGTTTACACTCACCATGCTGTAGATTGTCAGTGTGAGGCACTGTGTTTACACTGACCATGCTATATATTATCAGTGTGAGGCACTGTGTTTATACACTCACCATGCTGCAGATTATCAGTGCGAGGCACTGTGTTTATACACTCACCATGCTGCAGATTGTCAGTGTGAGGCACTGTGTTTATACACTCACCATGCTGCAGATTGTCAGTGTGTGGCACTGTGTTTATACACTCACCATGCTGCAGATTGTCAGTGTGCGGCACTGTGTTTATACACTCACCATGCTGCAGATTATCAGTGTGAGGCACTGTGTTTATACACTCACCATTCTGCAGATTGTCAGTGTGAGGCACTGTGTTTACACTCACCATGCTATATATTATCAGTGTGAGGCACTGTGTTTATACACTCACCATGCTGCAGATTGTCAGTGTGAGGCACTGTGTTTATACACTCACCATGCCATAGATTATCAGTGTGAGGCACTGTGTTTATACACTCACCATTCTGCAGATTGTCAGTGTGAGGCACTTTGCTTACACTCACCATGCTATATATTATCAGTGTGAGGCACTGTGTTTATACACTCACCATGCTACAGATGTCAGTGTGAGGCACTGTGTTTATACACTCACCATGCTGCAGATTGTCAGTGTGCGGCACTGTGTTTATACACTCACCATGCTGCAGATTATCAGTGTGAGGCACTGTGTTTAGCTCACCATGCTATATATTATCAGTGTGAGGCACTGTGTTTTTACACTCACCATGCTGCAGATTGTCAGTGTGACGCATTTTGTTCATACACTCACCATGCTGCAGATTATCAGTGTGAGGCACTGTGTTTATACACTCACCATGCTGCAGATTATCAGTGTGAGGCACTGTGTTTACACTCACCATGCTATATATTATCAGTGTGAGGCACTGTGTTTATACACTCACCATGCTGCAGATTGTCAGTGTGACGAACTGTGTTTATACACTCACCATGCTGCAGATTATCAGTGTGAGGCACTGTGTTTATACACTCACCATGCTGCAGATTGTCAGTGTGAGGCACTGTGTTTACGCACTCACCATGCTGCAGATTGTCAGTGTGAGGCACTGTGTTTACACACTCACCATGCTGCAGATTGTCAGTGTGAGGCACTGTGTTTACACACTCACCATGCTGCAGATTGTCAGTGTGAGGCACTGTGTTTACACTCACCATGCTGTATATTATCAGTGCGAGGCACTGTGTTTACACACTCACTATGCTGCAGATTGTCAGTGTGAGGCACTGTGTTTATACACTCACCATGCTGCAGATTGTCAGTGTGAGGCACTGTGTTTATACACTCACCATGCAGCAGATTATCAGTGTGAGGCACTGTGTTTATACACTCACCATGCTGCAGATTATCAGTTTGAGTCACTGTGTTTATACACTCACCATGCTGCAGATTGTCAGTGTGAGGCACTGTGTTTACACTCACCATGTTATATATTATCAGTGTGAGGCACTGTGTTTATACACTCACCACGCTATATATTATCAGTGTGAGGCACTGTGTTTACACTCACCATGCTATATATTATCAGTTTGAGGCACTGTGTTTATACACTCACCATGCTCCAGATTATCAGTGTGAGGCACTGTGTTTATACACTCACCATGCCATAGATTATCAGTGTGAGGCACTGTGTTTATACACTCACCATTCTGCAGATTGTCGGTGTGAGGCACTGTGTTTACACTCACCATGCTATATATTATCAGTGTGAGGCACTGTGTTTATACACTCACCATGCTGCAGATTGTCAGTGTGAGGCACTGTGTTTATACACTCACTATGCTGCAGATTATCAGTGTGAGGCACTGTGTTTACACTCACCATGCTATATATTATCAGTGTGAGGCACTGTGTTTATACACTCACCATGCTATATATTATCAGTGTGAGGCACTGTGTTTAGACACTCACCATGCTGCAGATTGTCAGTGTGAGGCACTTGTGTTTATACACTCACCTTCCTGTAGATTATCAGTGTGAGGCACTGTGTTTACAAACTCACCATGCTGCAGATTGTCAGTTTGAGGCACTGTGTTAACACACTCACCATGCTGCAGATTGTCAGTGTGAGGCACTGTGTTTATACACTCACCATGCTGTAGATTATCCGTGTGAGGCACTGTGTTTACACTCACCATGTTGTAGATTATCAGTGTGAGGCACTGTGTTTACACTCACCATGCTGCCGATTGTCAGTGTGAGGCACTGTGTTTACACTCACCATACTATATACTATCAGTGTGAGGCACTGTGTTTATACACTCACCATGCTGTAGATTATCAGTGTGAGGCACTGTGTTTACACTCACCATGATGTAGATGGTCAGTGTGATGCACTGTGTTTATACACTCACCATGCTGTAGATTATCAGTGTGAGGCACTGTGTTTACACTCACCATGCTATATACTATCAGTGTGAGGCACTCTGTTTATACACTCACCTTGCTGTAGATTATCAGTGTGATGCACTGTGTTTGCACTCACCATGCTATATATTATCAGTGTGAGGCACTGTGTTTACACACTCACCATGCTGCAGATTGTCAGTGTGAGGCACTGTGTTTACAAACTCACCATGCTGCAGATTGTCAGTGTGAGGCACGGTGTTTATACACTCACCATGCTGAAGATTATCAGTGTGAGGCATTGTGTTTATACACGCACCATGCTGCAGATTCTCAGTGTGAGGCACTGTGTTTACACACTCGCCATGCTGTAGATTATCAGTGTGAGGCACTGTGTTTATACACTCACCATGCTGCAGATTATCAGTGTGAGGCACTGTGTTTACACACTCACCATGCTGTAGATTATCAGTGTGAGGCACTGTGTTTACACTCACCATGCTGTAGATTATCAGTGTGAGGCACTGTGTTTACACTCACCATGCTGCAGAATGTCAGTGTGCGTTACTGTGTTTACACTCACCATGCTATATACTATCAGTGTGAGGCACTGTGTTTATACAATCACCTTGCTGTAGATTATCAGTGTGATGCACTGTGTTTATACTCACCATGCTATATATTATCAATGTGAGGCACTGTGTTTACACACTGACCATGCTGCAGATTGTCAGTGTGAGGCACTGTGTTTATACACTCACCATGCTGTAGATTATCAGTGTGAGGCACTGTGTTTATACACTCACCATGCTGCAGATTGTCAGTATGAGGCACTATGTTTACACTCACCATGCTATATACTATCAGTGTGAGGCACTGTGTTTACACTCACCATACTGTAGATTGTCAGTGTGAGGCACTGTGTTTATACACTCACCATGCTGTAGATTATCAGTGTGAGGCACTGTGTTTACACTCACCATGCTGTAGATTATCAGTGAGAGGCACTGTGTTTACACTCACCATGCTGCAGATTGTCAGTGTGAGTTACTGTGTTTACACTCACTATGCTATATACTATCAGTGTGAGGCCCTGTGTTTATACACTCACCATGCTGCAGATTATCAGTGTGAGGCACTGTGTTTATACACTCACCATTCTGCAGATTGTCAGTGTGAGGCACTGTGTTTACACTCACCATGCTATATATTATCAGTGTGAGGCACTGTGTTTATACACTCACCATGCTGCAGATTGTCAGTGTGAGGCACTGTGTTTATACACTCACCATGCCATAGATTATCAGTGTGAGGCACTGTGTTTATACACTCACCATTCTGCAGATTGTCAGTGTGAGGCACTTTGCTTACACTCACCATGCTATATATTATCAGTGTGAGGCACTGTGTTTATACACTCCCCATGCTACAGATGTCAGTGTGAGGCACTGTGTTTATACACTCACCATGCTGCAGATTGTCAGTGTGCGGCACTGTGTTTATACACTGACCATGCTGCAGATTATCAGTGTGAGGCACTGTGTTTAGCTCACCATGCTATATATTATCAGTGTGAGGCACTGTGTTTATACACTCACCATGCTGCAGATTGTCAGTGTGACGCACTTTGTTTATACACTCACCATGCTGCAGATTATCAGTGTGAGGCACTGTGTTTATACACTCACCATGCTGCAGATTATCAGTGTGAGGCACTGTGTTTACACTCACCATGCTATATATTATCAGTGTGAGGCACTGTGTTTATACACTCACCATGCTGCAGATTGTCAGTGTGACGCACTGTGTTTATACACTCACCATGCTGCAGATTATCAGTGTGAGGCACTGTGTTTATACACTCACCATGCTGCAGATTGTCAGTGTGAGGCACTGTGTTTACGCACTCACCATGCTGCAGATTGTCAGTGTGAGGCACTGTGTTTACACACTCACCATTCTGCAGATTGTCAGTGTGAGGCACTGTGTTTACACACTCACCATGCTGCAGATTGTCAGTGTGAGGCACTGTGTTTACACTCACCATGCTGTATATTATCAGTGCGAGGCACTGTGTTTACACACTCACTATACTGCAGATTGTCAGTGTGAGGCACTGTGTTTATACACTCACCATGCTGCAGATTGTCAGTGTGAGGCACTGTGTTTATACACTCACCATGCAGCAGATTATCAGTGTGAGGCACTGTGTTTATACACTCACCATGCTGCAGATTATCAGTTTGAGTCACTGTGTTTATACACTCACCATGCTGCAGATTGTCAGTGTGAGGCACTGTGTTTACACTCACCATGTTATATATTATCAGTGTGAGGCACTGTGTTTATACACTCACCACGCTATATATTATCAGTGTGAGGCACTGTGTTTACACTCACCATGCTATATATTATCAGTTTGAGGCACTGTGTTTATACACTCACCATGCTCAAGATTATCAGTGTGAGGCACTGTGTTTATACACTCACCATGCCATAGATTATCAGTGTGAGGCACTGTGTTTATACACTCACCATTCTGCAGATTGTCGGTGTGAGGCACTGTGTTTACACTCACCATGCTATATATTATCAGTGTGAGGCACTGTGTTTATACACTCACCATGCTGCAGATTGTCAGTGTGAGGCACTGTGTTTATACACTCACTATGCTGCAGATTATCAGTGTGAGGCACTGTGTTTACACTCACCATGCTATATATTATCAGTGTGAGGCACTGTGTTTATACACTCACCATGCTATATATTATCAGTGTGAGGCACTGTGTTTAGACACTCACCATGCTGCAGATTGTCAGTGTGAGGCACTTGTGTTTATACACTCACCTTCCTGTAGATTATCAGTGTGAGGCACTGTGTTTACAAACTCACCATGCTGCAGATTGTCAGTTTGAGGCACTGTGTTTACACACTCACCATGCTGCAGATTGTCAGTGTGAGGCACTGTGTTTATACACTCACCATGCTGTAGATTATCCGTGTGAGGCACTGTGTTTACACTCACCATGTTGTAGATTATCAGTGTGAGGCACTGTGTTTACACTCACCATGCTGCCGATTGTCAGTGTGAGGCACTGTGTTTACACTCACCATACTATATACTATCAGTGTGAGGCACTGTGTTTATACACTCACCATGCTGTAGATTATCAGTGTGAGGCACTGTGTTTACACTCACCATGATGTAGATGGTCAGTGTGATGCACTGTGTTTATACACTCACCATGCTGTAGATTATCAGTGTGAGGCACTGTGTTTACACTCACCATGCTATATACTATCAGTGTGAGGCACTGTGTTTATACACTCACCTTGCTGTAGATTATCAGTGTGATGCACTGTGTTTGCACTCACCATGCTATATATTATCAGTGTGAGGCACTGTGTTTACACACTCACCATGCTGCAGATTGTCAGTGTGAGGCACTGTGTTTACAAACTCACCATGCTGCAGATTGTCAGTGTGAGGCACGGTGTTTATACACTCACCATGCTGAAGATTATCAGTGTGAGGCACTGTGTTTATACACTCACCATGCTGCAGATTCTCAGTGTGAGGCACTGTGTTTACACACTCGCCATGCTGTAGATTATCAGTGTGAGGCACTGTGTTTATACACTCACCATGCTGCAGATTATCAGTGTGAGGCACTGTGTTTACACACTCACCATGCTGTAGATTATCAGTGTGAGGCACTGTGTTTACACTCACCATGCTGTAGATTATCAGTGTGAGGCACTGTGTTTACACTCACCATGCTGCAGAATGTCAGTGTGCGTTACTGTGTTTACACTCACCATGCTATATACTATCAGTGTGAGGCACTGTGTTTATACAATCACCTTGCTGTAGATTATCAGTGAGATGCACTGTGTTTATACTCACCATGCTATATATTATCAATGTGAGGCACTGTGTTTACACACTGACCATGCTGCAGATTGTCAGTGTGAGGCACTGTGTTTATACACTCACCATGCTGTAGATTATCAGTGTGAGGCACTGTGTTTATACACTCACCATGCTGCAGATTGTCAGTATGAGGCACTATGTTTAATCTCACCATGCTATATACTATCAGTGTGAGGCACTGTGTTTACACTCACCATACTGTAGATTGTCAGTGTGAGGCACTGTGTTTATACACTCACCATGCTGTAGATTATCAGTGTGAGGCACTGTGTTTACACTCACCATGCTGTAGATTATCAGTGAGAGGCACTGTGTTTACACTCACCATGCTGCAGATTGTCAGTGTGAGTTACTGTGTTTAAACTCACTATGCTATATACTATCAGTGTGAGGCACTGTGTTTATACACTCACCTTGCTGTAGATTTTCAGTGTGATGCACTGTGTTTGCACTCACCATGCTATATATTATCAGTGTGAGGCACTGTGTTTACACACTCACCATGCTGCAGATTGTCAGTGTGAGGCACTGTGCTTACACTCACCATGCTATATATTATCAGTGTGAGGCACTGTGTTTATACACTCACCATGCTACAGATGTCAGTGTGAGGCACTGTGTTTATACACTCACCATGCTGCAGATTGTCAGTGTGAGGCACTGTGTTTATACACTCACCATGCTGCAGATTATCAGTGTGAGGCACTGTGTTTACACTCACCATGCTATATATTATCAGTGTGAGGCACTGTGTTTATACACTCACCATGCTGTATATTATCAGTGCGAGGCACTATGTTTACACACTCACTATGCTGCAGATTGTCAGTGTGAGGCACTGTGTTTATACACTCACCATTGTGCAGATTGTCAGTGTCAGGCACTGTGTTTACACTCACAATGTTATATATTATCAGTGTGAGGCACTGTGTTTATACACTCACCATACTGCAGATTGTCAGTGTGAGGCACTGTGTTTACACACTCACCAAGCTGTAGATTATCAGTGTGAGGCACTGTGTTTATACACACACCATGCCATAGATTATCAGTGTGAGGCACTGTGTTTATACACTCACCATTCTGCAGATTGTCAGTGTGAGGCCCTGTGTTTACACTCACCATGCTATATGTTATCAGTGTGAGGCACTGTGTTTATACACTCACCATGCTGCAGATTGTCAGTGTGAGGCACTGTGTTTATAAACTCACCATGCTGCAGATTGTCAGTGTGAGGCACTGTGTTTACACTCACCATGCTATATATTATCAGTGTGAGGCACTGTGTTTATACACTCACCATGCTGCAGATTGTCAGTGTGAGGCACTGTGTTTACACACTCACCATGCTGCAGATTATCAGTGTGACGCACTGTGTTTATACACTCACCATGCTGCAGATTGTCAGTGTGAGGCACTGTGTTTATACACTGACCTTGCTGTAGATTATCAGTGTGAGGCACTGTGTTTACACACTCTCCATGCTGCAGATTATCAGTGTGAGGCACTGTGTTTACACTCTCCATGCTGTAGATTATCAGTGTGAGGCACTGTGTTTACACACTCACCATGCTGTAGATTATCAGTGTGAGGCACTGTGTTTACACTCACCATGCTGTAGATTGTCAGTGTGAGGCACTGTGTTTACACTGACCATGCTATATATTATCAGTGTGAGGCACTGTGTTTATACACTCACCATGCTGCAGATTATCAGTGCGAGGCACTGTGTTTATACACTCACCATGCTGCAGATTGTCAGTGTGAGGCACTGTGTTTATACACTCACCATGCTGCAGATTGTCAGTGTGAGGCACTGTGTTTATACACTCACCATGCTGCAGATTATCAGTGTGAGGCACTGTGTTTATACACTCACCATTCTGCAGATTGTCAGTGTGAGGCACTGTGTTTACACTCACCATGCTATATATTATCAGTGTGAGGCACTGTGTTTATACACTCACCATGCTGCAGATTGTCAGTGTGAGGCACTGTGTTTATACACTCACCATGCCATAGATTATCAGTGTGAGGCACTGTGTTTACACACTGACCATGCTGCAGATTGTCAGTGTGAGGCACTGTGTTTATACACTCACCATGCTGTAGATTATCAGTGTGAGGCACTGTGTTTATACACTCTCCATGCTGCAGATTGTCAGTATGAGGCACTGTGTTTACACTCACCATGCTATATACTATCAGTGTGAGGCACTGTGTTTACACTCACCATGCTGTAGATTGTCAGTGTGAGGCACTGTGTTTATACACTCACCATGCTGTGGATTATCAGTGTGAGGCACTGTGTTTACACTCACCATGCTGTAGATTATCAGTGAGAGGCACTGTGTTTACACTCACCATGCTGCAGATTGTCAGTGTGAGTTACTGTGTTTACACTCACTATGCTATATACTATCAGTGTGAGGCACTGTGTTTATACACTCACCTTGCTGTAGATTATCAGTGTGATGCACTGTATTTGCACTCACCATGCTATATATTATCAGTGTGAGGCACTGTGTTGACACACTCACCATGCTGCAGATTGTCAGTGTGAGGCACTGTGTTTACACACTCACCATGCTGCAGATTGTCAGTGTGAGGCACTGTGTTTATACACTCACCATGCTGTAGATTATCAGTGTGAGGCACTGTGTTTATACACTCACCATGCTGCAGATTATCAGTGTGAGGCACTGTGATTACGCACTCGCCATGCTGTAGATTATCAGTGTGAGGCACTGTGTTTATACACTCACCATGCTGCAGATTATCAGTGTGAGGCACTGTGTTTACACACTCACCATGCTGTAGATTATCAGTGTGAGGCACTGTGTTTACACTCACCATGCTGTAGATTGTCAGTGTGAGGCACTGTGTTTATACACTGACCATGCTGCAGATTATCAGTGTGAGGCACTGTGTTTACACTCACCATGCTATATATTATCAGTGTGAGGCACTGTGTTTATACACTCACCATGCTGCAGATTGTCAGTGTGAGGCATTGTGTTTACACACTCACCATGCTGCAGATTATCAGTGTGAGGCATTGTGTTTATTCACTCACCATGCTGCAGATTATCAGTGTGAGGCACTGTGTTTATACACTCACCTTGCTGTAGATTATCAGTGCGAGTCACTGTGTTTACACACTCACCATGCTGCAGATTGTCATTGTGAGGCACTGTGTTTACACACTCACCAAACTGCAGATTGTCAGTGTGAGGCACTGTGTTTATACACTCATCATGCTGTAGATTATCCGTGTGAGGCACTGTGTTTATACACTCACCATGCTGCAGATTGTCAGTATGAGGCACTGTGTTTACACTCACCATGCTATATACTATCAGTGTGAGGCACTGTGTTTATGCACTCAATCTGCTGTAGATTATCAGTGTGATGCACTGTGTTTGCACTCACAATGCTATATATTATCAGTGTGAGGCACTGTGTTTACACACTCACCATGCTGCAGATTGTCAGTGTGAGGCACTGTGTTTACACACTCACTATGCTGCAGATTGTCAGTGTGAGGCACTGTGTTTATACACTCACCATGCTGAAGATTATCCGTGTGAGGCACTGTGTTTATACACTCACCATGCTGCAGATTATCAGTGTGAGGCACTGTGTTTACACACTCGCCATGATGTAGATTAGCAGTGTGAGGCACTGTGTTTATACACTCACCATGCTGCAGATTATCAGTGTGAGGCACTGTGTTTACACACTCACCATGCTGTAGATTATCAGTGTGAGGCACTGTGTTTACACTCACCATGCTGTAGATTATCAGTGTCAGGCACTGTATTTACACTCACCATGCTGCAGAATGTCAGTGTGAGTTACTGTGTTTACACTCACCATGCTATATACTATCAGTGTGAGGCACTGTGTTTATATACTCACCTTGCTGTAGATTATCAGTGTGATGCACTGTGTTTACACTCACCATGCTATATATTATCAGTGTGAGGCATTGTGTTTCCACACTCACCATGCTGAAGATTGTCAGTGTGAGGCACTGTGGTTATACACTCACCATGCTGTAGATTATCAGTGTGAGGCACTGTGTTTATACACTCACCATGCTGAAGATTATCAGTGTGAGGCACTGTGTTTATACACTCACCATGCTGCAGATTATCAGTGTGAGGCACTGTGTTTACACACTCGCCATGCTGTAGATTATCAGCGTGAGGCACTGTGTTTATACACTCACCATGCTGCAGATTATCAGTGTGAGGCACTGTGTTTACATACTCACCTTGCTGTAGATTATCAGTGTGAGGCACTGTGTTTACACTCACCATGCTGTAGATTATCAGTGTGAGCCACTGTGTTTACACTCACCATGCTGCAGAATGTCAGTGTAAGTTACTGTGTTTACACTCACCATGCTATAAACTATCAGTGTGAGGCACTGTGTTTTTACACTCACCATGCTATATATTATCAGTGTGAGGCACTGTGTTTACACATTCACCATGCTGCAGATTGTCAGTGTGAGGCACTGTGTTTATACACTCACCATGCTGTAGATTATCAGTGTCAGGCACTGTGTTTATACACTCACCATGCTGTAGATTATCAGTGTGAGGCACTGTGTTTACACACTCGCCATGCTGTAGATTATCAGTGTGAGACACTGTGTTTATACACTCACCATGCTGCAGATTATCAGTGTGAGGCACTGTGTTTACACACTCACCATGCTATATATTATCAGTGTGAGGCACTGTGTTTATGCACTCACCATGCTGCAGATTGTCAGTGTCAGGCACTGTGTTTACACTCACCATGCTGTTGATTATCAGTGTGAGGGACTGTGTTTACACTCACCATGCTGCAGATTGTCAGTGTGAGTTACTGTGTTTACACTCACCATGCTATATACTATCAGTGTGAGGCACTGTGTTTACACACTCACCATGCTGCAGATTGTCAGTGTGATGCACTGTGTTTACACACTCACGATGCTGCAGATTGTCAGTGTGAGGCACTGTGTTTATACACTCACCATGCTCTAGATTATCAGTGTGAGGCACTGTGTTTATACACTCACCATGCTGCAGATTATCAGTGTGTGGCATTGTGTTTACTCACACACCATGCTGTAGATTACCAGTGCGAGGCACTGTGTTTATACACTCACCATGCTGCAGATTATCAGTGTGAGGCACTTTGTTTACACACTCACCATGCTGTAGATTATCAGTGTGAGGCACTGTGTTTACACTAACCATGCTGTAGATTATCAGTGTGAGGCACTGTGTTTACAGGCACCATGCTGCAGATTGTCTGTGTGAGTTACTGTGTTTACACTGACCATGCTATATACTATCAGTGTGAGGCACTGTGTTTATACACTCACCTTGCTGTAGATTATCAGTGTGAGGCACTGTGTTTACACACTCACCATGCTGCAGATTGTCAGTGTGAGGCACTGTTTTTATACACTCACCATGCTTCAGATTATCAGTGTGAGGCACTGTGTTTACTCTCACCATGCTTTATATTATCAGTGTGAGGCACTGTGTTTACACACTCACCGTGCTGTATATTATCAGTGTGAGGCACTGTGTTTACACACTCACCATGCTGCAGATTGTCAGTGTGAGGCACTGTGTTCACACACTCACCATGCTGTAGATTATCAGCGTGAGGCACTGTGATTACACACTCGCCATGCTGTAGATTATCAGTGTGAGGCACTGTGTTTACACACTCACCATGCTGTAGATTATCAGTGTGAGGCACTGTGTTTATACACTCACCATGCTGTAGATTATCAGTGTGAGGCACTGTGTTTACACACTCACCATGCTGTAGATTATCAGTGTGAGGCACTGTGTTTATACACTAACCATGCTGTAGATTATCAGTGTGAGGCACTGTGTTTACACACTCACCATGCTGTAGATTATCAGTGTGAGGCACTGTGTTTACACACTCACCATGCCATAGATTATCAGTGTGAGGCACTGTGTTTATACACTCACCATTCTGCAGATTGTCAGTGTGAGGCACTGTGTTTACACTCACCATGCTATATATTATCAGTGTGAGGCACTATGTTTATACACTCACCATGCTGCAGATTATCATTGTGATGCACTGTGTTTATACACTCACCATGCTGCAGATTATCAGTGTGAGGCACTGTGTTTACACTCACCATGCTATATATTATCAGTGTGTGGCACTGTGTTTATACACTCACCGTGCTGCAGATTGTCAGTGTGAGGCACTGTGTTTATACACTCACCATGCTGCAGATTATCAGTGTGAGGCACTGTGTTTACACACTCACCATGCTGCAGATTATCAGTGTGAGGCACTGTGTTTATACACTCCCCATGCTGCTGATTATCCATGTGAGGCACTGTGTTTATACACTCACAATGCTGCTGATTGTCAGTATGAGGCACTGTGTTTAAACTCACCATGCTATTTACTATCAGTGTGAGGCACTGTGTTTATACACTCACCATGCTGTAGATTGTCAGTGTGAGGCAATGTGTTTATACACTCACCATGCTGTAGATTATCAGTGTGAGGCACTGTGTTTACACTCACCATGCTGTAGATTGTCAGTGTGAGGCACTGTGCTTATACACTCACCATGCTGTAGATTATCAGTGTGAGGCACTGTGTTTACACTCACCATGCTATATACTATCAGTGTGAGGCACTGTGTTTATACACTCACCTTGCTGTAGATTAGCAGTGTGATGCACTGTGTTTGCACTCACCATGCTATATATTATCAGTGTGCGGCACTGTGTTTACACACTCACCATGCTGCAGATTGTCAGTGTGAGGCACTGTGTTTACACACTCACCATGCTGCAGATTGTCAGTGTGAGGCACTGTGTTTACACACTCACCATGCTGCAGATTGTCAGTGTGAGGCACTGTGTTTACACACTCACCATGCTGTAGATTATCCGTGTGAGGCACTGTGTTTACACTCACCATGTTGTAGATTATCAGTGTGAGGCACTGTGTTTACACTCACCATACTATATACTATCAGTGTGAGGCACTGTGTTTATACACTCACCATGCTGTAGATTATCAGTGTGAGGCACTGTGTTTACACTCACCATGATGTAGATGGTCAGTGTGATGCACTGTGTTTATACACTCACCATGCTGTAGATTATCAGTGTGAGGCACTGTGTTTACACTCACCATGCTATATACTATCAGTGTGAGGCACTGTGTTTATACACTCACCTTGCTGTAGATTATCAGTGTGATGCACTGTGTTTGCACTCACCATGCTATATATTATCAGTGTGAGGCACTGTGTTTACACACTCACCATGCTGCAGATTGTCAGTGTGAGGCACTGTGTTTACAATCTCACCATGCTGCAGATTGTCAGTGTGAGGCACGGTGTTTATACACTCACCATGCTGAAGATTATCAGTGTGAGGCACTGTGTTTATACACTCACCATGCTGCAGATTCTCAGTGTGAGGCACTGTGTTTACACACTCGCCATGCTGTAGATTATCAGTGTGAGGCACTGTGTTTATACACTCACCATGCTGCAGATTATCAGTGTGAGGCACTGTGTTTACACACTCACCATGCTGTAGATTATCAGTGTGAGGCACTGTGTTTACACTCACCATGCTGTAGATTATCAGTGTGAGGCACTGTGTTTACACTCACCATGCTGCAGAATGTCAGTGTGCGTTACTGTGTTTACACTCACCATGCTATATACTATCAGTGTGAGGCACTGTGTTTATACAATCACCTTGCTGTAGATTATCAGTGTGATGCACTGTGTTTATACTCACCATGCAATATATTATCAATGTGAGGCACTGTGTTTACACACTGACCATGCTGCAGATTGTCAGTGTGAGGCACTGTGTTTATACACTCACCATGCTGTAGATTATCAGTGTGAGGCACTGTGTTTATACACTCACCATGCTGCAGATTGTCAGTATGAGGCACTATGTTTAATCTCACCATGCTATATACTATCAGTGTGAGGCACTGTGTTTACACTCACCATACTGTAGATTGTCAGTGTGAGGCACTGTGTTTATACACTCACCATGCTGTAGATTATCAGTGTGAGGCACTGTGTTTACACTCACCATGCTGTAGATTATCAGTGAGAGGCACTGTGTTTACACTCACCATGCTGCAGATTGTCAGTGTGAGTTACTGTGTTTACACTCACTATGCTATATACTATCAGTGTGAGGCACTGTGTTTATACACTCACCTTGCTGTAGATTATCAGTGTGATGCACTGTGTTTGCACTCACCATGCTATATATTATCAGTGTGAGGCACTGTGTTTACACACTCACCATGCTGCAGATTGTCAGTGTGAGGCACTGTGCTTACACTCACCATGCTATATATTATCAGTGTGAGGCACTGTGTTTATACACTCACCATGCTACAGATGTCAGTGTGAGGCACTGTGTTTATACACTCACCATGCTGCAGATTGTCAGTGTGAGGCACTGTGTTTATACACTCACCATGCTGCAGATTATCAGTGTGAGGCACTGTGTTTACACTCACCATGCTATATATTATCAGTGTGAGGCACTGTGTTTATACACTCACCATGCTGTATATTATCAGTGCGAGGCACTATGTTTACACACTCACTATGCTGCAGATTGTCAGTGTGAGGCACTGTGTTTATACACTCACCATTCTGCAGATTGTCAGTGTCAGGCACTGTGTTTACACTCACAATGTTATATATTATCAGTGTGAGGCACTGTGTTTATACACTCACCATACTGCAGATTGTCAGTGTGAGGCACTGTGTTTACACACTCACCATGCTGTAGATTATCAGTGTGAGGCACTGTGTTTATACACACACCATGCCATAGATTATCAGTGTGAGGCACTGTGTTTATACACTCACCATTCTGCAGATTGTCAGTGTGAGGCCCTGTGTTTACACTCACCATGCTATATGTTATCAGTGTGAGGCACTGTGTTTATACACTCACCATGCTGCAGATTGTCAGTGTGAGGCACTGTGTTTATAAACTCACCATGCTGCAGATTGTCAGTGTGAGGCACTGTGTTTACACTCACCATGCTATATATTATCAGTGTGAGGCACTGTGTTTATACACTCACCATGCTGCAGATTGTCAGTGTGAGGCACTGTGTTTACACACTCACCATGCTGCATATTATCAGTGTGACGCACTGTGTTTATACACTCACCATGCTGCAGATTGTCAGTGTGAGGCACTGTGTTTATACACTGACCTTGCTGTAGATTATCAGTGTGAGGCACTGTGTTTACACACTCACCATGCTGCAGATTATCAGTGTGAGGCACTGTGTTTACACTCTCCATGCTGTAGATTATCAGTCTGAGGCACTGTGTTTACACACTCACCATGCTGTAGATTATCAGTGTGAGGCACTGTGTTTACACTCACCATGCTGTAGATTGTCAGTGTGAGGCACTGTGTTTACACTGACCATGCTATATATTATCAGTGTGAGGCACTGTGTTTATACACTCACCATGCTGCAGATTATCAGTGCGAGGCACTGTGTTTATACACTCACCATGCTGCAGATTGTCAGTGTGAGGCACTGTGTTTATACACTCACCATGCTGCAGATTGTCAGTGTGAGGCACTGTGTTTATACACTCACCATGCTGCAGATTATCAGTGTGAGGCACTGTGTTTATACACTCACCATTCTGCAGATTGTCAGTGTGAGGCACTGTGTTTACACTCACCATGCTATATATTATCAGTGTGAGGCACTGTGTTTATACACTCACCATGCTGCAGATTGTCAGTGTGAGGCACTGTGTTTATACACTCACCATGCCACAGATTATCAGTGTGAGGCACTGTGTTTACACACTGACCATGCTGCAGATTGTCAGTGTGAGGCACTGTGTTTATACACTCACCATGCTGTAGATTATCAGTGTGAGGCACTGTGTTTATACACTCTCCATGCTGCAGATTGTCAGTATGAGGCACTGTGTTTACACTCACCATGCTATATACTATCAGTGTGAGGCACTGTGTTTACACTCACCATGCTGTAGATTGTCAGTGTGAGGCACTGTGTTTATACACTCACCATGCTGTAGATTATCAGTGTGAGGCACTGTGTTTACACTCACCATGCTGTAGATTATCAGTGAGAGGCACTGTGTTTACACTCACCATGCTGCAGATTGTCAGTGTGAGTTACTGTGTTTACACTCACTATGCTATATACTATCAGTGTGAGGCACTGTGTTTATACACTCACCTTGCTGTAGATTATCAGTGTGATGCACTGTATTTGCACTCACCATGCTATATATTATCAGTGTGAGGCACTGTGTTTACACACTCACCATGCTGCAGATTGTCAGTGTGAGGCACTGTGTTTACACACTCACCATGCTGCAGATTGTCAGTGTGAGGCACTGTGTTTATACACTCACCATGCTGTAGATTATCAGTGTGAGGCACTGTGTTTATACACTCACCATGCTGCAGATTATCAGTGTGAGGCACTGTGAATACGCACTCGCCATGCTGTAGATTTTCAGTGTGAGGCACTGTGTTTATACACTCACCATGCTGCAGATTATCAGTGTGAGGCACTGTGTTTACACACTCACCATGCTGTAGATTATCAGTGTGAGGCACTGTGTTTACACTCACCATGCTGTAGATTGTCAGTGTGAGGCACTGTGTTTATACACTCACCATGCTGCAGATTATCAGTGTGTGGCACTGTGTTTACACTCACCATGCTATATATTATCAGTGTGAGGCACTGTGTTTATACACTCACCATGCTGCAGATTGTCAGTGTGAGGCATTGTGTTTACACACTCACCATGCTGCAGATTGTCAGTGTGAGGCATTGTGTTTATTCACTCACCATGCTGCAGATTATCAGTGTGAGGCACTGTGTTTATACACTCACCTTGCTGTAGATTATCAGTGCGAGTCACTGTGTTTACACACTCACCATGCTGCAGATTGTCAGTGTGAGGCACTGTGTTTACACACTCACCAAACTGCAGATTGTCAGTGTGAGGCACTGTGTTTATACACTCATCATGCTGTAGATTATCCGTGTGAGGCACTGTGTTTATACACTCACCATGCTGCAGATTGTCAGTATGAGGCACTGTGTTTACACTCACCATGCTATATACTATCAGTGTGAGGCACTGTGTTTATACACTCAATCTGCTGTAGATTATCAGTGTGAGGCACTGTGTTTACACACTCACCATGCTGCAGATTATCCGTGTGAGGCACTGTGTTTATACACTCGCCATGATGTAGATTAGCAGTGTGAGGCACTGTGTTTATACACTCACCATGATGTAGATTAGCAGTGTGAGGCACTGTGTTTATACACTCACCATGCTGCAGATTATCAGTGTGAGGCACTGTGTTTACACACTCACCATGCTGTAGATTATCAGTGTGAGGCACTGTGTTTACACTCACCATGCTGTAGATTATCAGTGTCAGGCACTGTATTTACACTCACCATGCTGCAGAATGTCAGTGTGAGTTACTGTGTTTACACTCACCATGCTATATACTATCAGTGTGAGGCACTGTGTTTATATACTCACCTTGCTGTAGATTATCAGTGTGATGCACTGTGTTTACACTCACCATGCTATATATTATCAGTGTGAGGCATTGTGTTTCCACACTCACCATGCTGAAGATTGTCAGTGTGAGGCACTGTGGTTATACACTCACCATGCTGTAGATTATCAGTGTGAGGCACTGTGTTTATACACTCACCTTGCTGTAGATTATCAGTGTGATGCACTGTGTTTGCACTCACCATGCTATATATTATCAGTGTGCGGCACTGTGTTTACACACTCACCATGCTGCAGATTGTCAGTGTGAGGCACTGTGTTTACACACTCACCATGCTGCATATTCTCAGTGTGAGGCACTGTGTTTATACACTCACCATGCTGAAGATTATCAGTGTGAGGCACTGTGTTTATACACTCACCATGCTGCAGATTATCAGTGTGAGGCACTGTGTTTACACACTCGCCATGCTGTAGATTATCAGCGTGAGGCACTGTGTTTATACACTCACCATGCTGCAGATTATCAGTGTGAGGCACTGTGTTTACACACTCACCTTGCTGTAGATTATCAGTGTGAGGCACTGTGTTTACACTCACCATGCTGTAGATTATCAGTGTGAGCCACTGTGTTTACACTCACCATGCTGCAGAATGTCAGTGTAAGTTACTGTGTTTACACTCACCATGCTATAAACTATCAGTGTGAGGCACTGTGTTTATACACTCACCATGCTATATATTATCAGTGTGAGGCACTGTGTTTACACATTCACCATGCTGCAGATTGTCAGTGTGAGGCACTGTGTTTATACACTCACCATGCTGTAGATTATCAGTGTGAGGCACTGTGTTTATACACTCACCATGCTGCAGATTATCAGTGTGAGGCACTGTGTTTACACACTCGCCATGCTGTAGATTATCAGTGTGAGACACTGTGTTTATACACTCACCATGCTGCAGATTATCAGTGTGAGGCACTGTGTTTACACACTCACCATGCTATATATTATCAGTGTGAGGCACTGTGTTTATGCACTCACCATGCTGCAGATTGTCAGTGTCAGGCACTGTGTTTACACTCACCATGCTGTTGATTATCAGTGTGAGGCACTGTGTTTACACTCACCATGCTGCAGATTGTCAGTGTGAGTTACTGTGTTTACACTCACCATGCTATATACTATCAGTGTGAGGCACTGTGTTTACACACTCACCATGCTGCAGATTGTCAGTGTGATGCACTGTGTTTACACACTCACGATGCTGCAGATTGTCAGTGTGAGGCACTGTGTTTATACACTCACCATGCTGCAGATTATCAGTGTGAGGCACTGTGTTTACACACTCACCTTGCTGTAGATTATCAGTGTGAGGCACTGTGTTTACACTCACCATGCTGTAGATTATCAGTGTGAGCCACTGTGTTTACACTCACCATGCTGCAGAATGTCAGTGTAAGTTACTGTGTTTACACTCACCATGCTATAAACTATCAGTGTGAGGCACTGTGTTTATACACTCACCATGCTATATATTATCAGTGTGAGGCACTGTGTTTACACATTCACCATGCTGCAGATTGTCAGTGTGTGGCACTGTGTTTACTCACACACCATGCTGTAGATTACCAGTGCGAGGCACTGTGTTTATACACTCACCATGCTGCAGATTATCAGTGTGAGGCACTTTGTTTACACACTCACCATGCTGTAGATTATCAGTGTGAGGCACTGTGTTTACACTAACCATGCTGTAGATTATCAGTGTGAGGCACTGTGTTTACAGGCACCATGCTGCAGATTGTCAGTGTGAGTTACTGTGTTTACACTGACCATGCTATATACTATCAGTGTGAGGCACTGTGTTTATACACTCACCTTGCTGTAGATTATCAGTGTGAGGCACTGTGTTTACACACTCACCATGCTGCAGATTGTCAGTGTGAGGCACTGTTTTTATACACTCACCATGCTTCAGATTATCAGTGTGAGGCACTGTGTTTACTCTCACCATGCTTTATATTATCAGTGTGAGGCACTGTGTTTACACACTCACCGTGCTGTATATTATCAGTGTGAGGCACTGTGTTTACTCACTCACCATGCTGCAGATTGTCAGTGTGAGGCACTGTGTTCACACACTCACCATGCTGTAGATTATCAGCGTGAGGCACTGTGATTACACACTCGCCATGCTGTAGATTATCAGTGTGAGGCACTGTGTTTACACACTCACCATGCTGTAGATTATCAGTGTGAGGCACTGTGTTTATACACTCACCATGCTGTAGATTATCAGTGTGAGGCACTGTGTTTACATACTCACCATGCTGTAGATTATCAGTGTGAGGCACTGTGTTTATACACTCACCATGCTGTAGATTATCAGTGTGAGGCACTGTGTTTACACACTCACCATGCTGTAGATTATCAGTGTGAGGCACTGTGTTTACACACTCACCATGCCATAGATTATCAGTGTGAGGCACTGTGTTTATACACTCACCATTCTGCAGATTGTCAGTGTGAGGCACTGTGTTTACACTCACCATGCTATATATTATCAGTGTGAGGCACTATGTTTATACACTCACCATGCTGCAGATTGTCAGTGTGAGGCACTGTGTTTATACACTCACCATGCTGCAGATTGTCAGTGTGAGGCACTGTGTTTATACACTCACCATGCTGCAGATTATCATTGTGATGCACTGTGTTTATACACTCACCATGCTGCAGATTATCAGTGTGAGGCACTGTGTTTACACTCACCATGCTATATATTATCTGTGTGTGGCACTGTGTTTATACACTCACCGTGCTGCAGATTGTCAGTGTGAGGCACTGTGTTTATACACTCACCATGCTGCAGATTATCAGTGTGAGGCACTGTGTTTACACACTCACCATGCTGCAGATTATCAGTGTGAGGCACTGTGTTTATACACTCCCCATGCTGCTGATTATCCATGTGAGGCACTGTGTTTATACACTCACAATGCTGCTGATTGTCAGTATGAGGCACTGTGTTTAAACTCACCATGCTATTTACTATCAGTGTGAGGCACTGTGTTTATACACTCACCATGCTGTAGATTGTCAGTGTGAGGCACTGTGTTTATACACTCACCATGCTGTAGATTATCAGTGTGAGGCACTGTGTTTACACTCACCATGCTGTAGATTGTCAGTGTGAGGCACTGTGTTTATACACTCACCATGCTGTAGATTATCAGTGTGAGGCACTGTGTTTACACTCACCGTGCTATATACTATCAGTGTGAGGCACTGTGTTTATACACTCACCTTACTGTAGATTATCAGTGTGATGCACTGTATTTGCACTCACCATGCTATATATTATCAGTGTGAGGCACTGTGTTTACACACTCACCATGCTGCAGATTGTCAGTGTGAGGCACTGTGTTTACACACTCACCATGCTGCAGATTGTCAGTGTGAGGCACTGTGTTTATACACTCACCATGCTGTAGATTATCAGTGTGAGGCACTGTGTTTATACACTCACCATGCTGCAGATTATCAGTGTGAGGCACTGTGAATACGCACTCGCCATGCTGTAGATTTTCAGTGTGAGGCACTGTGTTTATACACTCACCATGCTGCAGATTATCAGTGTGAGGCACTGTGTTTACACACTCACCATGCTGTAGATTATCAGTGTGAGGCACTGTGTTTACACTCACCATGCTGTAGATTGTCAGTGTGAGGCACTGTGTTTATACACTCACCATGCTGCAGATTATCAGTGTGAGGCACTGTGTTTACACTCACCATGCTATATATTATCAGTGTGAGGCACTGTGTTTATACACTCACCATGCTGCAGATTGTCAGTGTGAGGCATTGTGTTTACACACTCACCATGCTGCAGATTGTCAGTGTGAGGCATTGTGTTTATTCACTCACCATGCTGCAGATTATCAGTGTGAGGCACTGTGTTTATACACTCACCTTGCTGTAGATTATCAGTGCGAGTCACTGTGTTTACACACTCACCATGCTGCAGATTGTCAGTGTGAGGCACTGTGTTTACACACTCACCAAACTGCAGATTGTCAGTGTGAGGCACTGTGTTTATACACTCATCATGCTGTAGATTATCCGTGTGAGGCACTGTGTTTATACACTCACCATGCTGCAGATTGTCAGTATGAGGCACTGTGTTTACACTCACCATGCTATATACTATCAGTGTGAGGCACTGTGTTTATACACTCAATCTGCTGTAGATTATCAGTGTGAGGCACTGTGTTTACACACTCACCATGCTGCAGATTATCCGTGTGAGGCACTGTGTTTATACACTCGCCATGATGTAGATTAGCAGTGTGAGGCACTGTGTTTATACACTCACCATGATGTAGATTAGCAGTGTGAGGCACTGTGTTTATACACTCACCATGCTGCAGATTATCAGTGTGAGGCACTGTGTTTACACACTCACCATGCTGTAGATTATCAGTGTGAGGCACTGTGTTTACACTCACCATGCTGTAGATTATCAGTGTCAGGCACTGTATTTACACTCACCATGCTGCAGAATGTCAGTGTGAGTTACTGTGTTTACACTCACCATGCTATATACTATCAGTGTGAGGCACTGTGTTTATATACTCACCTTGCTGTAGATTATCAGTGTGATGCACTGTGTTTACACTCACCATGCTATATATTATCAGTGTGAGGCATTGTGTTTCCACACTCACCATGCTGAAGATTGTCAGTGTGAGGCACTGTGGTTATACACTCACCATGCTGTAGATTATCAGTGTGAGGCACTGTGTTTATACACTCACCTTGCTGTAGATTATCAGTGTGATGCACTGTGTTTGCACTCACCATGCTATATATTATCAGTGTGCGGCACTGTGTTTACACACTCACCATGCTGCATATTGTCAGTGTGAGGCACTGTGTTTACACACTCACCATGCTGCAGATTGTCAGTGTGAGGCACTGTGTTTATACACTCACCATGCTGAAGATTATCAGTGTGAGGCACTGTGTTTATACACTCACCATGCTGCAGATTATCAGTGTGAGGCACTGTGTTTACACACTCGCCATGCTGTAGATTATCAGCGTGAGGCACTGTGTTTATACACTCACCATGCTGCAGATTATCAGTGTGAGGCACTGTGTTTACACACTCACCTTGCTGTAGATTATCAGTGTGAGGCACTGTGTTTACACTCACCATGCTGTAGATTATCAGTGTGAGCCACTGTGTTTACACTCACCATGCTGCAGAATGTCAGTGTAAGTTACTGTGTTTACACTCACCATGCTATAAACTATCAGTGTGAGGCACTGTGTTTATACACTCACCATGCTATATATTATCAGTGTGAGGCACTGTGTTTACACATTCACCATGCTGCAGATTGTCAGTGTGAGGCACTGTGTTTATACACTCACCATGCTGTAGATTATCAGTGTGAGGCACTGTGTTTATACACTCACCATGCTGCAGATTATCAGTGTGAGGCACTGTGTTTACACACTCGCCATGCTGTAGATTATCAGTGTGAGACACTGTGTTTATACACTCACCATGCTGCAGATTATCAGTGTGAGGCACTGTGTTTACACACTCACCATGCTATATATTATCAGTGTGAGGCACTGTGTTTATGCACTCACCATGCTGCAGATTGTCAGTGTCAGGCACTGTGTTTACACTCACCATGCTGTTGATTATCAGTGTGAGGCACTGTGTTTACACTCACCATGCTGCAGATTGTCAGTGTGAGTTACTGTGTTTACACTCACCATGCTATATACTATCAGTGTGAGGCACTGTGTTTACACACTCACCATGCTGCAGATTGTCAGTGTGATGCACTGTGTTTACACACTCACGATGCTGCAGATTGTCAGTGTGAGGCACTGTGTTTATACACTCACCATGCTCTAGATTATCAGTGTGAGGCACTGTGTTTATACACTCACCATGCTGCAGATTATCAGTGTGTGGCACTGTGTTTACTCACACACCATGCTGTAGATTACCAGTGCGAGGCACTGTGTTTATACACTCACCATGCTGCAGATTATCAGTGTGAGGCACTTTGTTTACACACTCACCATGCTGTAGATTATCAGTGTGAGGCACTGTGTTTACACTAACCATGCTGTAGATTATCAGTGTGAGGCACTGTGTTTACAGGCACCATGCTGTAGATTGTCAGTGTGAGGCACTGTGTTTATACACTCACCATGCTGTAGATTATCAGTGTGAGGCACTGTGTTTACACTCACCGTGCTATATACTATCAGTGTGAGGCACTGTGTTTATACACTCACCTTACTGTAGATTATCAGTGTGATGCACTGTATTTGCACTCACCATGCTATATATTATCAGTGTGAGGCACTGTGTTTACACACTCACCATGCTGCAGATTGTCAGTGTGAGGCACTGTGTTTACACACTCACCATGCTGCAGATTGTCAGTGTGAGGCACTGTGTTTATACACTCACCATGCTGTAGATTATCAGTGTGAGGCACTGTGTTTATACACTCACCATGCTGCAGATTATCAGTGTGAGGCACTGTGAATACGCACTCGCCATGCTGTAGATTTTCAGTGTGAGGCACTGTGTTTATACACTCACCATGCTGCAGATTATCAGTGTGAGGCACTGTGTTTACACACTCACCATGCTGTAGATTATCAGTGTGAGGCACTGTGTTTACACTCACCATGCTGTAGATTGTCAGTGTGAGGCACTGTGTTTATACACTCACCATGCTGCAGATTATCAGTGTGAGGCACTGTGTTTACACTCACCATGCTATATATTATCAGTGTGAGGCACTGTGTTTATACACTCACCATGCTGCAGATTGTCAGTGTGAGGCATTGTGTTTACACACTCACCATGCTGCAGATTGTCAGTGTGAGGCATTGTGTTTATTCACTCACCATGCTGCAGATTATCAGTGTGAGGCACTGTGTTTATACACTCACCTTGCTGTAGATTATCAGTGCGAGTCACTGTGTTTACACACTCACCATGCTGCAGATTGTCAGTGTGAGGCACTGTGTTTACACACTCACCAAACTGCAGATTGTCAGTGTGAGGCACTGTGTTTATACACTCATCATGCTGTAGATTATCCGTGTGAGGCACTGTGTTTATACACTCACCATGCTGCAGATTGTCAGTATGAGGCACTGTGTTTACACTCACCATGCTATATACTATCAGTGTGAGGCACTGTGTTTATACACTCAATCTGCTGTAGATTATCAGTGTGAGGCACTGTGTTTACACACTCACCATGCTGCAGATTATCCGTGTGAGGCACTGTGTTTATACACTCGCCATGATGTAGATTAGCAGTGTGAGGCACTGTGTTTATACACTCACCATGATGTAGATTAGCAGTGTGAGGCACTGTGTTTATACACTCACCATGCTGCAGATTATCAGTGTGAGGCACTGTGTTTACACACTCACCATGCTGTAGATTATCAGTGTGAGGCACTGTGTTTACACTCACCATGCTGTAGATTATCAGTGTCAGGCACTGTATTTACACTCACCATGCTGCAGAATGTCAGTGTGAGTTACTGTGTTTACACTCACCATGCTATATACTATCAGTGTGAGGCACTGTGTTTATATACTCACCTTGCTGTAGATTATCAGTGTGATGCACTGTGTTTACACTCACCATGCTATATATTATCAGTGTGAGGCATTGTGTTTCCACACTCACCATGCTGAAGATTGTCAGTGTGAGGCACTGTGGTTATACACTCACCATGCTGTAGATTATCAGTGTGAGGCACTGTGTTTATACACTCACCTTGCTGTAGATTATCAGTGTGATGCACTGTGTTTGCACTCACCATGCTATATATTATCAGTGTGCGGCACTGTGTTTACACACTCACCATGCTGCATATTGTCAGTGTGAGGCACTGTGTTTACACACTCACCATGCTGCAGATTGTCAGTGTGAGGCACTGTGTTTATACACTCACCATGCTGAAGATTATCAGTGTGAGGCACTGTGTTTATACACTCACCATGCTGCAGATTATCAGTGTGAGGCACTGTGTTTACACACTCGCCATGCTGTAGATTATCAGCGTGAGGCACTGTGTTTATACACTCACCATGCTGCAGATTATCAGTGTGAGGCACTGTGTTTACACACTCACCTTGCTGTAGATTATCAGTGTGAGGCACTGTGTTTACACTCACCATGCTGTAGATTATCAGTGTGAGCCACTGTGTTTACACTCACCATGCTGCAGAATGTCAGTGTAAGTTACTGTGTTTACACTCACCATGCTATAAACTATCAGTGTGAGGCACTGTGTTTATACACTCACCATGCTATATATTATCAGTGTGAGGCACTGTGTTTACACATTCACCATGCTGCAGATTGTCAGTGTGAGGCACTGTGTTTATACACTCACCATGCTGTAGATTATCAGTGTGAGGCACTGTGTTTATACACTCACCATGCTGCAGATTATCAGTGTGAGGCACTGTGTTTACACACTCGCCATGCTGTAGATTATCAGTGTGAGACACTGTGTTTATACACTCACCATGCTGCAGATTATCAGTGTGAGGCACTGTGTTTACACACTCACCATGCTATATATTATCAGTGTGAGGCACTGTGTTTATGCACTCACCATGCTGCAGATTGTCAGTGTCAGGCACTGTGTTTACACTCACCATGCTGTTGATTATCAGTGTGAGGCACTGTGTTTACACTCACCATGCTGCAGATTGTCAGTGTGAGTTACTGTGTTTACACTCACCATGCTATATACTATCAGTGTGAGGCACTGTGTTTACACACTCACCATGCTGCAGATTGTCAGTGTGATGCACTGTGTTTACACACTCACGATGCTGCAGATTGTCAGTGTGAGGCACTGTGTTTATACACTCACCATGCTCTAGATTATCAGTGTGAGGCACTGTGTTTATACACTCACCATGCTGCAGATTATCAGTGTGTGGCACTGTGTTTACTCACACACCATGCTGTAGATTACCAGTGCGAGGCACTGTGTTTATACACTCACCATGCTGCAGATTATCAGTGTGAGGCACTTTGTTTACACACTCACCATGCTGTAGATTATCAGTGTGAGGCACTGTGTTTACACTAACCATGCTGTAGATTATCAGTGTGAGGCACTGTGTTTACAGGCACCATGCTGCAGATTGTCAGTGTGAGTTACTGTGTTTACACTGACCATGCTATATACTATCAGTGTGAGGCACTGTGTTTATACACTCACCTTGCTGTAGATTATCAGTGTGAGGCACTGTGTTTACACACTCACCATGCTGCAGATTGTCAGTGTGAGGCACTGTTTTTATACACTCACCATGCTTCAGATTATCAGTGTGAGGCACTGTGTTTACTCTCACCATGCTTTATATTATCAGTGTGAGGCACTGTGTTTACACACTCACCGTGCTGTATATTATCAGTGTGAGGCACTGTGTTTACTCACTCACCATGCTGCAGATTGTCAGTGTGAGGCACTGTGTTCACACACTCACCATGCTGTAGATTATCAGCGTGAGGCACTGTGATTACACACTCGCCATGCTGTAGATTATCAGTGTGAGGCACTGTGTTTACACACTCACCATGCTGTAGATTATCAGTGTGAGGCACTGTGTTTATACACTCACCATGCTGTAGATTATCAGTGTGAGGCACTGTGTTTACATACTCACCATGCTGTAGATTATCAGTGTGAGGCACTGTGTTTATACACTCACCATGCTGTAGATTATCAGTGTGAGGCACTGTGTTTACACACTCACCATGCTGTAGATTATCAGTGTGAGGCACTGTGTTTACACACTCACCATGCCATAGATTATCAGTGTGAGGCACTGTGTTTATACACTCACCATTCTGCAGATTGTCAGTGTGAGGCACTGTGTTTACACTCACCATGCTATATATTATCAGTGTGAGGCACTATGTTTATACACTCACCATGCTGCAGATTGTCAGTGTGAGGCACTGTGTTTATACACTCACCATGCTGCAGATTGTCAGTGTGAGGCACTGTGTTTATACACTCACCATGCTGCAGATTATCATTGTGATGCACTGTGTTTATACACTCACCATGCTGCAGATTATCAGTGTGAGGCACTGTGTTTACACTCACCATGCTATATATTATCTGTGTGTGGCACTGTGTTTATACACTCACCGTGCTGCAGATTGTCAGTGTGAGGCACTGTGTTTATACACTCACCATGCTGCAGATTATCAGTGTGAGGCACTGTGTTTACACACTCACCATGCTGCAGATTATCAGTGTGAGGCACTGTGTTTATACACTCCCCATGCTGCTGATTATCCATGTGAGGCACTGTGTTTATACACTCACAATGCTGCTGATTGTCAGTATGAGGCACTGTGTTTAAACTCACCATGCTATTTACTATCAGTGTGAGGCACTGTGTTTATACACTCACCATGCTGTAGATTGTCAGTGTGAGGCACTGTGTTTATACACTCACCATGCTGTAGATTATCAGTGTGAGGCACTGTGTTTACACTCACCATGCTGTAGATTGTCAGTGTGAGGCACTGTGTTTATACACTCACCATGCTGTAGATTATCAGTGTGAGGCACTGTGTTTACACTCACCATGCTATATACTATCAGTGTGAGGCACTGTGTTTATACACTCACCTTGCTGTAGATTATCAGTGTGATGCACTGTGTTTGCACTCACCATGCTATATATTATCAGTGTGCGGCACTGTGTTTACACACTCACCATGCTGCAGATTGTCAGTGTGAGGCACTGTGTTTACACACTCACCATGCTGCAGATTGTCAGTGTGAGGCACTGTGTTTATACACTGACCATGCTGAAGATTATCAGTGTGAGGCACTGTGTTTATACACTCACCATGCTGCAGATTATCAGTGTGAGGCACTGTGTTTACACACTCGCCATGCTGTATATTATCAGCGTGAGGCACTGTGTTTATACACTCACCATGCTGCAGATTGTCAGTGTGAGGCACTGTGTTTATAAACTCACCATGCTGCAGATTGTCAGTGTGAGGCACTGTGTTTACACTCACCATGCTATATATTATCAGTGTGAGGCACTGTGTTTATACACTCACCATGCTGCAGATTGTCAGTGTGAGGCACTGTGTTTACACACTCACCATGCTGCATATTATCAGTGTGACGCACTGTGTTTATACACTCACCATGCTGCAGATTGTCAGTGTGAGGCACTGTGTTTATACACTGACCTTGCTGTAGATTATCAGTGTGAGGCACTGTGTTTACACACTCACCATGCTGCAGATTATCAGTGTGAGGCACTGTGTTTACACTCTCCATGCTGTAGATTATCAGTCTGAGGCACTGTGTTTACACACTCACCATGCTGTAGATTATCAGTGTGAGGCACTGTGTTTACACTCACCATGCTGTAGATTGTCAGTGTGAGGCACTGTGTTTACACTGACCATGCTATATATTATCAGTGTGAGGCACTGTGTTTATACACTCACCATGCTGCAGATTATCAGTGCGAGGCACTGTGTTTATACACTCACCATGCTGCAGATTGTCAGTGTGAGGCACTGTGTTTATACACTCACCATGCTGCAGATTGTCAGTGTGAGGCACTGTGTTTATACACTCACCATGCTGCAGATTATCAGTGTGAGGCACTGTGTTTATACACTCACCATTCTGCAGATTGTCAGTGTGAGGCACTGTGTTTACACTCACCATGCTATATATTATCAGTGTGAGGCACTGTGTTTATACACTCACCATGCTGCAGATTGTCAGTGTGAGGCACTGTGTTTATACACTCACCATGCCATAGATTATCAGTGTGAGGCACTGTGTTTACACACTGACCATGCTGCAGATTGTCAGTGTGAGGCACTGTGTTTATACACTCACCATGCTGTAGATTATCAGTGTGAGGCACTGTGTTTATACACTCTCCATGCTGCAGATTGTCAGTATGAGGCACTGTGTTTACACTCACCATGCTATATACTATCAGTGTGAGGCACTGTGTTTACACTCACCATGCTGTAGATTGTCAGTGTGAGGCACTGTGTTTATACACTCACCATGCTGTAGATTATCAGTGTGAGGCACTGTGTTTACACTCACCATGCTGTAGATTATCAGTGAGAGGCACTGTGTTTACACTCACCATGCTGCAGATTGTCAGTGTGATTTACTGTGTTTACACTCACTATGCTATATACTATCAGTGTGAGGCACTGTGTTTATACACTCACCTTGCTGTAGATTATCAGTGTGATGCACTGTATTTGCACTCACCATGCTATATATTATCAGTGTGAGGCACTGTGTTTACACACTCACCATGCTGCAGATTGTCAGTGTGAGGCACTGTGTTTACACACTCACCATGCTGCAGATTGTCAGTGTGAGGCACTGTGTTTATACACTCACCATGCTGTAGATTATCAGTGTGAGGCACTGTGTTTATACACTCACCATGCTGCAGATTATCAGTGTGAGGCACTGTGAATACGCACTCGCCATGCTGTAGATTTTCAGTGTGAGGCACTGTGTTTATACACTCACCATGCTGCAGATTATCAGTGTGAGGCACTGTGTTTACACACTCACCATGCTGTAGATTATCAGTGTGAGGCACTGTGTTTACACTCACCATGCTGTAGATTGTCAGTGTGAGGCACTGTGTTTATACACTCACCATGCTGCAGATTATCAGTGTGAGGCACTGTGTTTACACTCACCATGCTATATATTATCAGTGTGAGGCACTGTGTTTATACACTCACCATGCTGCAGATTGTCAGTGTGAGGCATTGTGTTTACACACTCACCATGCTGCAGATTGTCAGTGTGAGGCATTGTGTTTATTCACTCACCATGCTGCAGATTATCAGTGTGAGGCACTGTGTTTATACACTCACCTTGCTGTAGATTATCAGTGCGAGTCACTGTGTTTACACACTCACCATGCTGCAGATTGTCAGTGTGAGGCACTGTGTTTACACACTCACCAAACTGCAGATTGTCAGTGTGAGGCACTGTGTTTATACACTCATCATGCTGTAGATTATCCGTGTGAGGCACTGTGTTTATACACTCACCATGCTGCAGATTGTCAGTATGAGGCACTGTGTTTACACTCACCATGCTATATACTATCAGTGTGAGGCACTGTGTTTATACACTCAATCTGCTGTAGATTATCAGTGTGAGGCACTGTGTTTACACACTCACCATGCTGCAGATTATCCGTGTGAGGCACTGTGTTTATACACTCGCCATGATGTAGATTAGCAGTGTGAGGCACTGTGTTTATACACTCACCATGATGTAGATTAGCAGTGTGAGGCACTGTGTTTATACACTCACCATGCTGCAGATTATCAGTGTGAGGCACTGTGTTTACACACTCACCATGCTGTAGATTATCAGTGTGAGGCACTGTGTTTACACTCACCATGCTGTAGATTATCAGTGTCAGGCACTGTATTTACACTCACCATGCTGCAGAATGTCAGTGTGAGTTACTGTGTTTACACTCACCATGCTATATACTATCAGTGTGAGGCACTGTGTTTATATACTCACCTTGCTGTAGATTATCAGTGTGATGCACTGTGTTTACACTCACCATGCTATATATTATCAGTGTGAGGCATTGTGTTTCCACACTCACCATGCTGAAGATTGTCAGTGTGAGGCACTGTGGTTATACACTCACCATGCTGTAGATTATCAGTGTGAGGCACTGTGTTTATACACTCACCTTGCTGTAGATTATCAGTGTGATGCACTGTGTTTGCACTCACCATGCTATATATTATCAGTGTGCGGCACTGTGTTTACACACTCACCATGCTGCAGATTGTCAGTGTGAGGCACTGTGTTTACACACTCACCATGCTGCAGATTGTCAGTGTGAGGCACTGTGTTTATACACTCACCATGCTGAAGATTATCAGTGTGAGGCACTGTGTTTATACACTCACCATGCTGCAGATTATCAGTGTGAGGCACTGTGTTTACACACTCGCCATGCTGTAGATTATCAGCGTGAGGCACTGTGTTTATACACTCACCATGCTGCAGATTATCAGTGTGAGGCACTGTGTTTACACACTCACCTTGCTGTAGATTATCAGTGTGAGGCACTGTGTTTACACTCACCATGCTGTAGATTATCAGTGTGAGCCACTGTGTTTACACTCACCATGCTGCAGAATGTCAGTGTAAGTTACTGTGTTTACACTCACCATGCTATAAACTATCAGTGTGAGGCACTGTGTTTATACACTCACCATGCTATATATTATCAGTGTGAGGCACTGTGTTTACACATTCACCATGCTGCAGATTGTCAGTGTGAGGCACTGTGTTTATACACTCACCATGCTGTAGATTATCAGTGTGAGGCACTGTGTTTATACACTCACCATGCTGCAGATTATCAGTGTGAGGCACTGTGTTTACACACTCGCCATGCTGTAGATTATCAGTGTGAGACACTGTGTTTATACACTCACCATGCTGCAGATTATCAGTGTGAGGCACTGTGTTTACACACTCACCATGCTATATATTATCAGTGTGAGGCACTGTGTTTATGCACTCACCATGCTGCAGATTGTCAGTGTCAGGCACTGTGTTTACACTCACCATGCTATATATTATCAGTGTGAGGCACTGTGTTTATACACTCACCATGCTGCAGATTGTCAGTGTGAGGCACTGTGTTTACACACTCACCATGCTGCATATTATCAGTGTGACGCACTGTGTTTATACACTCACCATGCTGCAGATTGTCAGTGTGAGGCACTGTGTTTATACACTGACCTTGCTGTAGATTATCAGTGTGAGGCACTGTGTTTACACACTCACCATGCTGCAGATTATCAGTGTGAGGCACTGTGTTTACACTCTCCATGCTGTAGATTATCAGTCTGAGGCACTGTGTTTACACACTCACCATGCTGTAGATTATCAGTGTGAGGCACTGTGTTTACACTCACCATGCTGTAGATTGTCAGTGTGAGGCACTGTGTTTACACTGACCATGCTATATATTATCAGTGTGAGGCACTGTGTTTATACACTCACCATGCTGCAGATTATCAGTGCGAGGCACTGTGTTTATACACTCACCATGCTGCAGATTGTCAGTGTGAGGCACTGTGTTTATACACTCACCATGCTGCAGATTGTCAGTGTGAGGCACTGTGTTTATACACTCACCATGCTGCAGATTATCAGTGTGAGGCACTGTGTTTATACACTCACCATTCTGCAGATTGTCAGTGTGAGGCACTGTGTTTACACTCACCATGCTATATATTATCAGTGTGAGGCACTGTGTTTATACACTCACCATGCTGCAGATTGTCAGTGTGAGGCACTGTGTTTATACACTCACCATGCCATAGATTATCAGTGTGAGGCACTGTGTTTACACACTGACCATGCTGCAGATTGTCAGTGTGAGGCACTGTGTTTATACACTCACCATGCTGTAGATTATCAGTGTGAGGCACTGTGTTTATACACTCTCCATGCTGCAGATTGTCAGTATGAGGCACTGTGTTTACACTCACCATGCTATATACTATCAGTGTGAGGCACTGTGTTTACACTCACCATGCTGTAGATTGTCAGTGTGAGGCACTGTGTTTATACACTCACCATGCTGTAGATTATCAGTGTGAGGCACTGTGTTTACACTCACCATGCTGTAGATTATCAGTGAGAGGCACTGTGTTTACACTCACCATGCTGCAGATTGTCAGTGTGAGTTACTGTGTTTACACTCACTATGCTATATACTATCAGTGTGAGGCACTGTGTTTATACACTCACCTTACTGTAGATTATCAGTGTGATGCACTGTATTTGCACTCACCATGCTATATATTATCAGTGTGAGGCACTGTGTTTACACACTCACCATGCTGCAGATTGTCAGTGTGAGGCACTGTGTTTACACACTCACCATGCTGCAGATTGTCAGTGTGAGGCACTGTGTTTATACACTCACCATGCTGTAGATTATCAGTGTGAGGCACTGTGTTTATACACTCACCATGCTGCAGATTATCAGTGTGAGGCACTGTGAATACGCACTCGCCATGCTGTAGATTTTCAGTGTGAGGCACTGTGTTTATACACTCACCATGCTGCAGATTATCAGTGTGAGGCACTGTGTTTACACACTCACCATGCTGTAGATTATCAGTGTGAGGCACTGTGTTTACACTCACCATGCTGTAGATTGTCAGTGTGAGGCACTGTGTTTATACACTCACCATGCTGCAGATTATCAGTGTGAGGCACTGTGTTTACACTCACCATGCTATATATTATCAGTGTGAGGCACTGTGTTTATACACTCACCATGCTGCAGATTGTCAGTGTGAGGCATTGTGTTTACACACTCACCATGCTGCAGATTGTCAGTGTGAGGCATTGTGTTTATTCACTCACCATGCTGCAGATTATCAGTGTGAGGCACTGTGTTTATACACTCACCTTGCTGTAGATTATCAGTGCGAGTCACTGTGTTTACACACTCACCATGCTGCAGATTGTCAGTGTGAGGCACTGTGTTTACACACTCACCAAACTGCAGATTGTCAGTGTGAGGCACTGTGTTTATACACTCATCATGCTGTAGATTATCCGTGTGAGGCACTGTGTTTATACACTCACCATGCTGCAGATTGTCAGTATGAGGCACTGTGTTTACACTCACCATGCTATATACTATCAGTGTGAGGCACTGTGTTTATACACTCAATCTGCTGTAGATTATCAGTGTGAGGCACTGTGTTTACACACTCACCATGCTGCAGATTATCCGTGTGAGGCACTGTGTTTATACACTCGCCATGATGTAGATTAGCAGTGTGAGGCACTGTGTTTATACACTCACCATGATGTAGATTAGCAGTGTGAGGCACTGTGTTTATACACTCACCATGCTGCAGATTATCAGTGTGAGGCACTGTGTTTACACACTCACCATGCTGTAGATTATCAGTGTGAGGCACTGTGTTTACACTCACCATGCTGTAGATTATCAGTGTCAGGCACTGTATTTACACTCACCATGCTGCAGAATGTCAGTGTGAGTTACTGTGTTTACACTCACCATGCTATATACTATCAGTGTGAGGCACTGTGTTTATATACTCACCTTGCTGTAGATTATCAGTGTGATGCACTGTGTTTACACTCACCATGCTATATATTATCAGTGTGAGGCATTGTGTTTCCACACTCACCATGCTGAAGATTGTCAGTGTGAGGCACTGTGGTTATACACTCACCATGCTGTAGATTATCAGTGTGAGGCACTGTGTTTATACACTCACCTTGCTGTAGATTATCAGTGTGATGCACTGTGTTTGCACTCACCATGCTATATATTATCAGTGTGCGGCACTGTGTTTACACACTCACCATTCTGCAGATTGTCAGTGTGAGGCACTGTGTTTACACACTCACCATGCTGCAGATTGTCAGTGTGAGGCACTGTGTTTATACACTCACCATGCTGAAGATTATCAGTGTGAGGCACTGTGTTTATACACTCACCATGCTGCAGATTATCAGTGTGAGGCACTGTGTTTACACACTCGCCATGCTGTAGATTATCAGCGTGAGGCACTGTGTTTATACACTCACCATGCTGCAGATTATCAGTGTGAGGCACTGTGTTTACACACTCACCTTGCTGTAGATTATCAGTGTGAGGCACTGTGTTTACACTCACCATGCTGTAGATTATCAGTGTGAGCCACTGTGTTTACACTCACCATGCTGCAGAATGTCAGTGTAAATTACTGTGTTTACACTCACCATGCTATAAACTATCAGTGTGAGGCACTGTGTTTATACACTCACCATGCTATATATTATCAGTGTGAGGCACTGTGTTTACACATTCACCATGCTGCAGATTGTCAGTGTGAGGCACTGTGTTTATACACTCACCATGCTGTAGATTATCAGTGTGAGGCACTGTGTTTATACACTCACCATGCTGCAGATTATCAGTGTGAGGCACTGTGTTTACACACTCGCCATGCTGTAGATTATCAGTGTGAGACACTGTGTTTATACACTCACCATGCTGCAGATTATCAGTGTGAGGCACTGTGTTTACACACTCACCATGCTATATATTATCAGTGTGAGGCACTGTGTTTATGCACTCACCATGCTGCAGATTGTCAGTGTCAGGCACTGTGTTTACACTCACCATGCTGTTGATTATCAGTGTGAGGCACTGTGTTTACACTCACCATGCTGCAGATTGTCAGTGTGAGTTACTGTGTTTACACTCACCATGCTATATACTATCAGTGTGAGGCACTGTGTTTACACACTCACCATGCTGCAGATTGTCAGTGTGATGCACTGTGTTTACACACTCACGATGCTGCAGATTGTCAGTGTGAGGCACTGTGTTTATACACTCACCATGCTCTAGATTATCAGTGTGAGGCACTGTGTTTATACACTCACCATGCTGCAGATTATCAGTGTGTGGCACTGTGTTTACTCACACACCATGCTGTAGATTACCAGTGCGAGGCACTGTGTTTATACACTCACCATGCTGCAGATTATCAGTGTGAGGCACTTTGTTTACACACTCACCATGCTGTAGATTATCAGTGTGAGGCACTGTGTTTACACTAACCATGCTGTAGATTATCAGTGTGAGGCACTGTGTTTACAGGCACCATGCTGCAGATTGTCAGTGTGAGTTACTGTGTTTACACTGACCATGCTATATACTATCAGTGTGAGGCACTGTGTTTATACACTCACCTTGCTGTAGATTATCAGCGTGAGGCACTGTGTTTACACACTCACCATGCTGCAGATTGTCAGTGTGAGGCACTGTTTTTATACACTCACCATGCTTCAGAT
>NW_027597898.1:0-61000 GCF_964194155.1 Cetorhinus maximus
TATATTCATGGGCTGAATCTTCCCCCCTGTCGGGGGTGGGGGGGGGGAGTTGTGCAGGGGCCGGCGTGAACCCAATTGACGCCCCCAATCGAGGGCGAGTTGCCATTTTATGTGGGTGGGCCAATTAAGGCCCGGGCAGCGTGATGCTCGCTCGCAATCGCTGAGAGCTACCTGTGTGGTGGGGGGGGGGGATTCCCTGAGCCATTCCCTGAGTGGGTGGGGGGACATTCCCCTTGATCTCTCAAGTGCTCTTCCGTATCATTGATTAGCCTTTTAAACACCGCCTGTAACACGTAATGCTGATTCCTCACCTTTCGTAAGTCACCTTCAAACTTTGTCAGACTTTCGGGAAGGTGGGGAATTGGGGCCTGCTTAGGTTCGTCATAGTGTTCCAGGGTATGGTGGAGTGTGTCGGAGGCGTTGACTGAGACCTGACCCCTTTGTTGGACGTACATTATTCACGCTGTGTCTGATAGTAACTGGGAGCCGGGGTTCCCTTGTATCCTGAGCGGGTGTGATGGTTTCCTCTGTGGGTAATTTCTAATATACAACCCTCCGTTCGGTTGTACCCACATTTGTCCAGCACCACCCCCGTTCCAACTGGATGGGAGCAAATTGAGGCTACCTTTCCTCCTGCACCCGCTCAGTGATACCCTGTGTATGCCCTCATTCTTGCGTATGGCATGCATATCTATGGGGTAGTACCGGAGGGAGTCATTGTCTCGGATTAACCCAATGTTCTCCACTTGGTACTGAGGGTGTGGGCCCGTGTCTGCTGTGACTGAGGGGATTGCCCATACCTATCACGTTCATTTGGTTTGAGGTGCACTTCTGAATCACCGCATACACCCTGGTCACTCCTTTCAATGTACATGCGTCGATGATGCCTGGGTTCTTGGCCATCCCCCACAACCGGGCACTGTTGATCCAGCCCGGTACCTCCCCCCTTTGGATCTGGCCCAGATTGTGTCTTAATTGCCCGATCAGCCACTGGCCGTAAGCTGGCTTTTTTAGGTGCTGCCCTCTTGTCGTTCCTCCCTTTCTGTTAATTGGCTGGTGGCTTTAGCATGGGTCTCTATAACGTGTACGCTTTCCAATACAGATGCCACACTCTTGCCCCCTAGGGCCGCTGCCGTTTCACCACCCCTCGCTACTCTTATGAGCAAGCTGCCTCATGATCCCTTTAAGATTCGTGACCTCGGAGTTGATTCCTTGAATGTCGAGAGAGTTTACCAGGGAAGTCCCTGTGTTCACCCCTGTCAGTACATTGTTAACTAACTGTCGCGGAAATCGGAGTGAACACTCAGACCCAGGAGGTTTGTCTCGGAAGCCTTTATTAATCGTGATATCACGGAGAGCCCAGTGACATACAAGCACACTCTGAGGAAGCATCAGAGCACACACATATTTATAGTAGAGGTTGTACATATCAAAGAGCTTGAAGGTGATAAGACTGTCTAACTTTCAATGATCAATTACATTGAGAATCATTGTCACACAATTAGTCTATTCTAAGTTTATGACTATACAGGATATTAGGGGAAGCTCACGTACTAATAAAAAGTGAGACAGAGAATAGATAACCATGCTTGACCTTATCTTTAGTGCTAGGCAGTGTACACTCTAGAGAACAGATGACCATTGCTTGATCCTGTCTCCTTGTGTTGGGGGCAGACATCCCAGCCCCGTCTTAATGACTCCAGGAAGCCTGCCCATGACACTCCCTTTCTCCCCTCCTGCTCAATTAGCTGGCAGCTGCAGGTGTACCTGCTAGAACAAAAGAGGGAACAGTGCTGTAGTATTCCACGATGGTGCTAACGAGAGAGGGAACAGTGCTGTAGTATTCCACGATGGTGCTAACGAGAGAGGGAACAGTGCTGTAGTATTCCACGATGGTGCTAACGAGAGAGGGAACAGTGCTGTAGTATTCCACGATGGTGCTAACGAGAGAGGGAACAGTGCTGTAGTATTCCACGATGGTGCTAACTGTTTAACCCTTAGTTGACCTGTAGATGTATTTTATTCTTCCACACTAACTCTCTCTTCTGGCGGTGGAAAGCAGGATGTCCCCTGAATCTAGTGGCACCCGTGGCGTCGGCCGCCTGATTAATCACAGCCTTACTCAGTAATTTGTATAGTTTTCGTAGAGGTGCTTGGTTACTGCAATACTCAGGCAGTCGCATACCTGCCAGGTTCACAATTACTTGTACAATTTCATGTTTAAAATTATCATACAAGAGTTCACCGTCCGTATACAGTAGCAGTCCATTCTGTGGCCCAGGGGTCATGTCTGGGCAAGATAGTCTCTTTGGTGTCGTCGCGTCCTGTGATAGCGGGGTGGTGTCGGTCCGGGGATCCGCCGTTGCAGTCAACTCTCCGTGTTTGGCCCTCAAGATCCAATGCCAGGTATCTGTCATTCCCAAGTCCTCCTTGTGAAGGTAAATTGCGAAAAATCTCTCACACACTGTATCTGGACCTGTGCCCCCTTCGCACATGTCCAGGGTCCGTCCGAACCATCGCTGATCTGGAAGCATAGTGGACCCTCATTTTTCCATCGGAGTTCCGTTCCCGAATGCGAGCTCTGCCCTAGGCTCTCACCATCGCTCGTTCCAATGGATAGTTGCGTAAGCCCGGTGCCACACTTGAAGAGCATTGACCTTTCCGTTGTGACATTCACACCTTTCACGCAATATCCGTCGCTGACATTCTTGTAGTATAAGCCCATACCGGCCACTGCTTCACGGTTTACATTCTGTATGCCGGTGGCTGCGATAGCCAGGGCCCTGGTAATGATCATGGACACCCAGCTTTTTTCCATCTTGGCGTGGAGGTTACCCGGTTATTGTTATTTCTGTAATGAAGCACACTGCTGGTGATCACCAGGGTTTAGGTTGGATATAAGAGGCAGCTTTCTCCTTTACGTCCCTCCTTGTGCACAGCCCACGGTGACCCTGCCCGTAGTTGAGGATTCCCCCTTTTGTCTTTCAGATGGCCGGTCCTCCAGATCGGGAATGAATCCTAAACCACTTGGCTAACACAGTACGGACTGCTCGTTGCCCGTTTTCCCCCCGCTGCCTGGTAATTTAGTCTTTCTTACTTACATCATACCTTTTCAGTTGCGACCAGTGTTTCCACCTAGCTTTTCCCTTCATATCGACGCAGGCACGTGAATAATTCCGTACGGTCCAGTCCATTTTGGGGCAAAACCTGGTTGGCTAGGGGTGATTTGAACAAACACCATGTCTCCGACCTCAGCCGGTGGTGACGGGGGTCCCCCTTTTGTCCTCTCTTCTAAATCCCTGATAGCCTGTTGGTCCTTCACTTCCTGTTGTAATTCCTTTAGCTGTCCATCCAATTGCTTAATATCGTTTTTAATTTTATCTCTGATGGGTCCCATATCCTCACTTCCGGTGGCTCTGCCCTCTGGCAAGCGCATAGCCCTCCCGGTCAGCAACTCATAAGGGGTTAAACCAGTTGTCCTGTTGGGGGTAGCCCTCAGTCGCATCAATATGCAGGGGAGCACATCCACCCATCCCCTACTAGTTGCTGTGTTTGCCATTGCAATAGCATTTTTTAACGTGCGGTTCATACATTCTTCCATTCCTGAGCTTTGTGGACGGTAAGGTACGTGAAATTTCTGTTTTACTCTGAGCAGCTCACACGTCCTTTTCATAATACTGTCCGTAAAATGCGCTCCTTGATCCGAATCTATCTGTAAAGGGATTCCCCACCTTGGTACTACTTCAAAAGCGAGGATCTTTGTGGCCGTGGTGGCGTTGCAGTCCCTGGTGGGGAAAGCTCTAGTGAACCTCCAGTGCACCTACACCCCCGTAGTTACAATATGCCTCAAACTTCCAATTGCCATATTCATGGGCACTCTCGCCCTTTTCTTGTTTTACTCCAGTCACTGTATTCCAATTAACTGGGGCTTGCCCTAAGACTTGTGCCATTTCTGCTCTAAAGGCTCGGAAATCAGCTTGCTGCTGTGCCTGGTCTGCAGCGATATCATTACACCAGGTTCCGTCCTGATACGCTCGCCGCAGCCGTCCCCAAAACGCCTCAGGTAGTTTTATCCGGACTAACCCGCGAACGTCCCTGTTATGGAGACGGTGGCATTGCCTTATTTCCCTCAATTTTTGCCAAAACGACTCATTCCGTGTCTAGGTTTTAGTTGGGGTAATTTATTTCCAATAGCTTCATAGTGTCGCTAGGTGACAGGGACACATACGTGGTTCTCAGTTGCGCCAGGAACCCCCCGTTATAGCTCTCTGTCCGTGTATTGGCGCCTGGGCCGGCTGCCCATTTTGTGCCGGTACGGCCGCTTGAGCTGGTCTGCCTGGTTGTCCGGACACCGGGGGCACATGCTCTATCTTAATTGGGGCCACGGGTTATGGGGGTGGTGATTCCCAACCTGCTTCCCGTTGTTCCTCATATCCTGCTGCCTGTTGCACCAGCCCGTTCCAATCTATATTATCTGCGTATTGTGCAGCTACTGGTGGCTGTGGTAAAGCTGCCGAAACTGACATGAGATTTTTTGCCGGTACCAGCTCTTCATTTTGGGATTTGTTGGCCAACATTCGATTGACTCGGCCTTTTGGCTAAGATAAAGTGTAGTCGTGAAGCGATGGCTATAACCAGTCGAGCCCCATATGATGGGGTACGTAACACTGTTCGGGTGACGGTGAAGGGCAGCGAAGGAGGAGCACCCATGGATCGGGCCTTCTTCATCAAGCGGATCCTGTTGAAGGCGTGTGGATTTGAAGCGGAGGAGATCTACTCCCTGCAAGACTTCCCAAGCGCTGGACATTTCGATGTGACTTTCAAGCGAGTGGCAGCTTGCGTCACGTTCCTGAAGGTGTTCGAGGAGAACAGAGACCAGCCGGAGATGAAGATCCTGACGGTGGAGCCGCTCTTTGCTCCGCCGTTGCAACGGGACCATGTGGTGACAGTGCGTCTCTGTAACCCCTACGACCCTGTCGCCGACGTGTTCACCTTCCTCGCCAGGTACGTCAACAAAGTTGGGAGCTCCAGCGAGGATAGAGACGCCTTCAGGATTTGGACATGCAAACGCCAGGTTAAGGTCACGCTCAAGACCCCGACGGTAAGGGAACCATCTTCCACCCTCCTTCCAGCTTCGCTATCGGGAGAAGCCATGGCTACTTTGTTTACGCTGGGCAACCCAAACTTTGTTGCTCATGCGGCAAGTCTGGTCATGTGGCGGCCAACTGCATCGGCGCCCTCTGCAAGAACTGCAAACAGGAAGGGCACCAGACAAAGGATTGCAAACAGACTAAGAGCTGCAACCTGTGTGGCGAGGCAGCTCACCTCTACAGGACCTGCCCCAAACGCTGCCTCAATTATGCACAGGCAGCCAAAGCCAAAGAGGGGGAAGCAGCAGAAATGCTTCGAGTCACCACTACCAAGGACACTTGCAACACTCCAACCACCATGGCCCCCAGTGAAAACAAGGGGACAAAGGAGGACACAGGGAGAGACAAGGTGGAGGAAAAGATTGAGGCAGCAGACAACCGATCAACAGCACTGCCCCCTGAACCTCCCACTCCTCAGGAGAGCGAATCAATGGAGGAGGAGGAAGCAGCGGAAAATCAGCAGGGGGAGTGGCAGCTGGTGAAGAGAGCCAAAAGGAAGAAGGGACCAAGCCACTTCCCAGACAAGAGGCAAGAGGCGTCTCCCATCCGACACGGATAACAAGGGCAGCTGCTCTTCGGACGAAGAAGTGCCTGGGCGACACCTGCAGAAGAAGCGGCAAAGCTCTAGGGAGTTGGAGGACGAGACACCTGAGCTCCAGAACATTGGAGACAATGAGGAGACCAGCGCACCCCAACTTTGCCCACAACCCGAAGAGGCCAGCGCATCCCAGCCCGAGCAGTGAGGCGCTCAGCGCACCCCAGCTCCGGGAAGCCGGGAGTAGCAACGCCCCAGAGAGGGAGAGGATTGGAGAAGCTTCTCCAACAGAGGACATTTCAAATCCCATTCTCTGCTCGAACCCCAGATGCCACCTGAGCAGAACATTGCCAATGGGGATGTTCAGGACAGTTTCCTCAGCCCATCCAAAGTGAGGCAATTTGTAAACACTATGGGTATGCAGGAGCAGACCAAAGGCCTGGGACTCTCAGAGGCAACAGGTTTGGTAAGAGACTAAATGCTTTAAAATGGGTGTAAAGATGGTATCCATAAATGTGCATAGCATTAAATCAACTACGCGATGTGTAGCGACCTTGGATTACCTTGCCAAGGTCAAAGCTGACCTGTTGTTTCTGCAGGAGTGTGCGATACCGCACCTCAGCTACTACAGACAATGGTCACGGTGGTGGTCATACGGGCCATCGATCTGATCGGACGGATACGACTCTCGTTCCTCCGGCCTTGGTATTCTGCTGCGGGGAGGCAACTTCACTGTCTCCGAGGTTAAGGAGGTCATGGGTGGGTGCCTCCTCGTAGCAAAAGTAATGTACAAGAATGCTCCACTCCGGTTAATTAACGTGTATGCCCCGGCACAAAAGACCGCCCGGCTGGCGGTTTTTCAGCAGCTCCCACTGCTGTTGGTGACGTCCAGGCCGGTCATTGTGGGCGGTGACTTCAACTGCAACATCGATGCGGCTGGACGATCCGGCAGGGCCGACAGAAGGTTGGACGCTACGTCCAGATCCCCGATGGAAACAGTTAAGGATGCCAAGCTGCACGACGTCTTCAGCAACCCTGCAGACTGAGCACAGCATAGATACACCCGGTCGCGACCAGACGGGTCCATCCGTTTCAGGATAGACTAACTGTTTGTGTCCCGCGCATTCGCAGTCAGATCCACCGATGTCAAGCCGGTGTTCTCTGACCACTGCCTCCTACTGGTTGACTGTCACTTAGAGGAAGACCAGAGGGTGGGCAGGGGGGCATGGAAGCTAAACGTGCAACTGCTGACCCCAGAGAACATTGAGGAGCTCAAGAGGGATTACAAAGGTTGGAGAACCATGAAACCCCTCTTTGAGTCCCTGACACACTGGTGGGAAGCGATCAAGGGAAACATCAAGAGGTTTTTCATCGTCAAAGGCACCCAGAAAGCTAGAAAGGAACAGAGGGAAATGTCCCGACTCCTGAAATACATGCAGAATCTGCTCCGGCTGCAGTCGGTGGGGGTCGATGTCAAGGAGGAACTCTAAGAGGTGAAGAGCCAGCAAGCCTAGCCCTTTGCCTCCAAGAACATCTTCCATTCCGGAGCGCGCTCCGTGGAGCAGGATGAGACGTGCTCACGTTTCTTCTTCGAAAAGGTACAGAGAGAGAGCTCTGTGATCAGCAGCCTGAAGGAAGAAGACGGCTCAGTAAAGTCAGCGCAGTCCGACATTTTGAGGATCAGCAAATCGTTTTATGCCGGATTGTATGACGTGAAGCCCACGGGCAGCACGGCCTCCCAGTCCTTCTTGTCCTCTATCACGGAGGTCTTAGACGACAGTACACGGGAGAGGCTTGACAAACCGCGAACTCCTGACGAACTGACTTAGGCCCTTGAGTCCTTCGAGAAGAGTAAATCTCCCCAGAAGCGACGGCTTGCCGGTGGAGTTGTATTTGGCTCTGTGGGACTGGAAGGGCCCAGACCTACTAGAAGTGTACGAGAGTATGCTCCTGGCCGGCAGCATGTCAGAATCCATGAGGAAAGGCATCATCACCCTCATCTACAAGCACGAGGAAGAAAGGGAGGAAATTAGAATTTGGCGACCCATTTCACTGTTGAATGTGGACTATAAGATTCTGTCCAAGGTCATCGCCAATCGGGTCGAATCCGCTCTGGAATTGGTGATACACCATGACCAGACCTGCACTGTGCCAGGCAGGAAGATCTCTGACAGCCTGGCGCTGCTCAGGGATACGATTGCCTATGTGCAGGATAGGAGTGTGGACATTTGCCTCATCAGCCTGGATCAGGAGAAGGCCTTTGACAGAATATCGCACACCTACGTGGTGGATGTGCTTTCCAAAATGGGGTTTGGGGAGGGAATTCGATATTGGATCCAACTGCTCTACACTAACATCAGTAGCGCAGTCTCAATCAATGGGTGGGAAACAGATAGCTTTCCGATTAAATCTGGAGTCAGGCAGGGCTGACCTCTCTCGCCTGTTCTTTTCGTGTGTTGCATAGAACCTTTGGCCGAGTCCATCAGGAAGGATCCGGGCATAAGAGGAGTGACGATCCCAGGCAGTGGAGGCACTCAGGTAAAAGCCTCCCTGTACATGGACGATGTCGTCGTCTTCTGCTCGGATCCGCTGTCGGTGCGCAGACTGATCCACATTTGCGACCAGTTCGAACTGGCCTCGGGAGCCAAGGTAAATCGTGGGAAGAGCGAGGCCATGTTCTTTGGGAACTGGGCTGACCGATCCTTTGTCCCCTTCACTGTCAGGGCTGACGGCCTGAAGGTGCTGGGGATATGGTTCGGAGGGACCAGGGCATGCGTTAGAAACTGGAAGGAGCGAGTGTCTATGGTGAAAAGGAAACTGGGCATGTGGGAGCGACGCTCCCTCTCCATTGCGGGTAAGAACCTGGTCATCAGGTGTGAGGCACTCTCGCTGTTGCTGTACGTGGCGCAGGTCTGGCCCATTCCACACTCCTGCGTGGTGGCGATCACTCGAGCCATCTTCCGCTTTATCTGGAGGTCGAAAATGGATCGTGTCCGCAGAGACGCGATGTACAAGCCTCTAGATAAAGGGGAAAAAAACGTGCCCAACATCGCCCTCATACTGATGGCCACCTTTGTGTGTGGCTGCATCAAGCGGTGCGTAGACCCTCAGTACGCAAACACCAAGTGTCACTACGTGCTGAGGTTCTACCTGTCCCCGGTGTTGCGAAGGATGGGTCTGGCCACGCTGCCGCGGAACGCTCCAAGTAGTTGGACCGTGCCGTACCACCTGTCCCTGGTGGAAAAATTGATGCAGAAAAACACCTTTGACCACAAGTCCATCAGGCAGTGGTCAGCACGTAACGTCTTAGAGGCCCTGAGGGAAAAGGAGAGGGTGGACCCTGTGGGATGGTTCCCCGAGCAGACTGTCAAAGTCAGGAGTCTCACCCCCTTGGCATGTTGCCCTCGAGGTGGCTGTGGTCGGTATGAGACCGTTGTTCACATCCTTGTAGTTGGTGCCTTTGCAAAGAAGATCTGGAGAGAGATGCAGTGGTTGCTGTCGAGGTTCATCCCGAGCAGTTCTGTGACACAGGACTCTGTGCTCTACGGGCTGTTCCCAGCGACACACACCGAGACAGACATCAACTGCAGCTGGAGGATCATCAACTCGGTGAAAGACGCGCTTTGGTCTGCCCGAAACTTGTTGGTCTTCCAGCGCAAAGAGTTGTCCCCGACCGAGTGTTGCGGACTGGCACATTCCAAGGCCGAGGACTACGTGCTGAGGGACGCACTAAAGCTTGGGGCAGCTGCTGCAAAAGCGCAATGGGGAAGGGCCGCTGTCTAAGACCTTTCTGCCACAGCGCACCGAGAGACTGGGAACTGTTTAGAGCCCCTCGGGCTGTACAGCTCAAAGTGAAAGCCTGTAAATGATTGTAATATTGTTTGTACTGATGCACCTGGTGATACATTTTGTTAAAGTTGAACCGGATTGTACCCTTGTAATGGTGTTTTTGAAATAGTTTGGAATGTGGTTGAAGATATTTTATGAATAAAGTATATTTTTGCAAAAAAAAAAGGTTCTCCCAGGACGATGCTAGCCCATTGCACTTCGGGTGTGCTGACGCCTGCGATGTCCCCAAATGCGGGATACTCGACTGTAAAATTTGTGGTAGTGGGGGACTGCGTTTGCGCTCTCCCCGATTCACAATTCAAAAAATAGATTTCATCATATCTTTCATTTTCTCTTCTATTTCCTGTCAGCAACCTTTTCTGAAAAAAGAAATATATAACCCCCAATGTGTGCTCTTCAAAATCTATACTGTACTGGTTATTTAGCTTTTTCTTTCCTCCTCGCAAATATTATCCAACCCCCATTCTTTTCCTCCCTGTCATTATCAGCCGACAATTATTCCATCTATGCATCATTTTCGCCAGACCGTTTGTTTCGTGGCCGCCAAATTACTCGCGCCATTTTTAACCCCGCGTTTGCCCACTCAAAAATCTCTCTCAAACAACCCCCATCTAACACCCAACCCACCATCACAACAGTCCCCGCACTCCCAGCACCGCCCCACCCCCTATCTATCTGGACGTCTGTATAAATACAAACTCATATCAGCTATTAACTCATATGCATTCACCATTTAAAACATGTAGCAGCGACCCCTCACTATTTCAAACATGAACAAGCACCCTGTCCCCATGTTCATTCTAATTATCCCCCTCCGAAACGAACAGCAGCCTCCCTCCCCCTCTGTATAATCTCCCCCTTGATCAGCCCCCTCTGTCACTCCTACCTTCTGAAACTCCTGCCCCCTCTCCCCATGTGTAAAGTCTTTCCCTGCCCCTTCTGCAGCTCACTTGCCCTGCTGTAGGCCCATCAATTCACCTGTGATTATTCCTTGAAGGCTTAAATAGCGCAAAGCGAAGAAATAAACAGAAAGAAAACTGGAGAAAGGCAGATAGAAACCTAAACCCTCAGTAAAATGACCACCGGGAATCCCGTTTAACCGTCAGAATGATCGCACAGCCCAAAATACACGCATTGTCCCTGAATTATAACAAGATTTTAGGCAGCTTCACTTTAGGACTTTTCATTTCCTCTTGTGGGGCTCCTGTTCCTCACACACTGGAGGCTAACATGTAAGTTTTGGATTGCAAGGCTGGGCTACTTTAACCCCAGGATTTTCTTTTTGAAACTCCAGGCCCGCAGTCCAACAGGAACTGGTTAACCGGAGCCACCGAAAACCAGGGTCCCGGAGAGGAAATTAAATCTCAGGGTAAGAAACGGACACAAACTCACGTGGGCCCATGGGGCACGGCCTTGGAGAAGGTCTCAGGAAACTCCTGAAGAAGAAGAGTCCTTGTCCCAGTCTGGATCTTCAGATTGCAGGTTTCAAAATAAAAATTCTTTGAGGGGTGGGGGAGAAAATTAATTCCATTAAAACAGAGAGCAAAGAACATTTTCAAACAAAATAACGCAAGAGCCAATGATTCACTCTCAGTTACAACTCAGCAACATCCAAATACAAACAAGTCAAAGAGTTATAAAGCAGATTGAGACAGAGGGAACACACACGCACATTAAACCAGAGTGGGGACTAGCTCCGCACTCTGGAGGCGGTTTTCGGATTGGGTTCCTAGCCAGGTATATCCTGAATGAGCAGTTTGCAGACTCCACCCCTGGCATGTTGGGATGTCTCTCAATCTGCTCCCCAGGAGGCCTGTCCATTGATATGTTAATCCCAGGGCAGGACAACTTTCTGATTCTTCCTGTCCTTTGACGTGTTCATCCCAGGAAAACAATGTTTCAGCCATTTTCTGGTTAAGGTTAAAACTTTAACTCATCTTGTCGGGAATGTCACTGCAGTTCGAAATATCAAACACTAAACCCCCAACACAAGACTGTGCAAAGCATGTGGATTGTTACTGAGATTCCGTCTGTGATTTTTAGTGATGTCAGTGTGGATTGTGTAATCTGTGTGTGTGTGAGTGTTGCTGGTCCCATAATGTAACGCAAATGTCTCCTCGCAGCCTCTCAGTACGCCACTCATGGTCTCCTGGTACTTTTTGGATTGTCTGGAGAAGACATTGAAAGAATTAGAGTTAAACAATGCTAACACTAGCTGCACTGCGACGAGTATATGAGAGCTTATTCTTATCCAGGGGTGTATGTCCGCATTCAGCCCCCATTCCCACACTTGCTCCCACCATGTCGGATCTCTCAAGTGCTCTTCCATATCATTGATTAGCCTTTTAAACACCGCCTGTAACACGTAATGCTGATTCCTCACCTTTCGTAAGACACCTTTCAACTTTGTCAGACTTTCGGGAAGGTTGGGAATTGGGGCCTGCTTAGGTTCGTCATAGTGTTCCAGGGCATGGTGGAGTGTGTCGGAGGGGTTGACTGAGACCTGACCCCTTTGTTGGACGTACATCATTCACGCGTGTCTGATAGTAACTGGGAGCCGGGGTTCCCTTGTATCCTGAGCGGGTGTGATGGTTTTCTCTGTGGGTAATTTCTAATATACAACCCTCCGTTCGGTTGTACCCGCATTTGTCCAGCACCCCCCCCCGTTCCAACTGGATGGGAGCTAATTGTGAGGCTACCTTTCCTCCTGCACCCGCTCAGTGATTCCCCGTGTATGCCCTCATTCTTGCATATGGCATGCATATCTATGGGGTAGTACCGGAGGGAGTCATTGTCTCAGATTAACCCAATGTTCTCCACTTGGTACTGAGGGTGTGGGCCCGTGTCTGCTGTGACTGAGGGGATTGCCCATACCTATCACGTTCATTTGGTTTGAGGTGCACTTCTGAATCACCGCATACACCCTGGTCACTCCTTTCAATGTACATGCGTCGATGACGCCTGGGTTCTTGTCCATCCCCCACAACCGGGCACTGTTGATCCAGCCCGGTACCTCCCCACTTTGGATCTGGCCCAGATTGTGTCTTAATTGCCCGATCATCCACCGGCCGTAAGCTGGCTTTTTTGGGTGCTGTCCTCTTGTCGTTCCTCCCTTTCTGTTAATTGGCTGGTGGCTTTAGCATGGGTCTCTATAACGTGTACGCTTTCCAATACAGATGCCACACTCTTGCCCCCTAGGGCCGCTGCCGTTTCACCACCCCTCGCTACTCTTATGAGCAAGCTGCCTCATGATCCCTTTAAGATTCGTGACCTCGGAGTTGATTCCTTGAATGTCGAGAGAGTTTACCAGGGAAGTCCCTGTGTTCACCCTTGTCAGTACATTGTTAACTAACTCTCTCTTCTGGTGGTGCCCTGAATCTAGTGGCTCCCGTGGCGTCGGCCGCCTGATTAATCACAGCCTTACTCAGTAATTTGTACAGTTTTCGTAGGGGCGCTTGGTTTCTGCAATACTCTGGCAGTCGCATACCTGCCAGGTTCACAATTACCTGTACAATTTCATGTTTAACATTATCATACAAGAGTTCACCGTCCGTATACAGTACCAGTCCATTCTGTGGCCCAGGGGTCATGTCTGGGCAAGATAGTCTCTGTGGTGTCGTCGTGTCCTGTGATAGCAGGGTGGTGTCGGTCCGGGGGTCCGCCGTTGCAGTCAACTCTCCGTGTTTGGCCCTCAAGATCCAATGCCAGGTATCTGTCATTCCCAAGTCTTCCTCCCCGGGACAGTGACCCCAGTTGTTGTTCTCCTGGGGTGTGAAGGTAAATTGCGAAAAATCTCTCACACACTGTAGCTTTCTCCTTTACGTCCCTCCTTGTGCACAGCCCACGGTGACCCTCCCCGTAGTTGAGGATTCCCCCTTTTGTCTTTCAGATGGCCGGTCCTCCAGATCGGGAATGAATCCTAAACCACTTGGCCTACACAGTACGGACTGCTCGTTGCCCGTTTTCCCCCCGCTGCCTGGTAATTTAGTCTTTCTTACTTACATCATACCTTTTCAGTTGCGACCAGTGTTTCCACCTAGCTTTTCCCTTCATATCGGCGCAGGCACGTGAATAATTCCGTACGGTCCAGTCCATTTTGGGGCAAAACCTGGTTGGCTAGGGGTGATTTGAACAAACACCATGTCTCCGACCTCAGCCGGTGGTGACGCGGGTCCCCCTTTTGTCCTCTCTTCTAAATCCCTGATAGCCTGTTGGTCCTTCACTTCCTGTTGTAATTCCTTTAGCTGTCCATCCAATTGCTTAATATCGTTTTTAATTTTATCTCTGATGGGTCCCATATCCTCACTTCCGGTGGCTCTGCCCTCTGGCAAGCGCATCGCCCTCCCGGTCAGCAACTCATAAAGGTGTTTATCTTAAATCCAGCATTTTTCAGTGTCCTTATGACTATCAGAGGAGAGCTCCGATGTGGCCCCTTTCCGATTCTGACGCTATTAGGATATCATCTGCATATTATAAGATTGTACTGTTGTTAGACTCTACGTCGCACGGACTCAGCTTCTCACTCGTGACCCGATGGAAGATGTTGGGGCTGTTGTGGAATCCCTGTGGGAGCCTCGCCCATGTTCACCGTCTCCCTCCCACTGTGAAAGCGAATTTATCTTGGGATTCCTGGTCCAGTGGTATCGACCAAAATCCATTGGCTACATCTAACACTGTAAATATTTTATGTTCGGGTTTTTACAATTAAAGCACACCTCGGGTTTAGGAACGGCTGCTGCAGTGGCCACCATTTCAGTGGGGTCTGTAACCTCACTGCCGACACCTTTATCTTAGTTTTCCCTATGTGGTTATCTACCCCGGTGGCCCATCTTCCTCGATCATATGTGTTCTTGTCTACTAGCCCGGGCCCGGTGTCTAGGATCGCCTGGTGGGCCCGGTGTCTAGGATCGCCTGGTGGGCCCGGTGTTTAGGATCGCCTGGTGGGCCCAGGCCTGGTGTTTAGGATTGCCTGGTGGGCCAGGCTAAGGCCATCCTTGTACAATTGCATAATCTGTACATCGTCTCGGTTCAGCGCAGCACCTACAACCCTGTAGTTACAATATGCCTCAAACCTCCGATTGCCATATTCATGGGCACTCTCGCCCTTTTCTTGTTTTACTCCAGTCACTGTATTCCAATTAACTGGGGCTTGCCCTAAGTCTTGTGCCATTTCTGCTCTAAAGGCTCGGAAATCAGCTTGCTGCTGTGCCTGGTCTGCCTGGTTGTCCGGGCACCAGGGGCACATGCTCTATCTTAATTGGGGCCACGGGTTACGGGGGTGGTGATTCCCAACCCGCTTCCCGTTGTTCCTCATATCCTGCTGCTTGTTCCACCAGCCCGTTCCAATCTACATTATCTGCGTATTGTGCAGCTACTGGTGGCTGTGGTAAAGCTGCCGAAACTGACATGAGATTTTTTGCCTGGACCAGCTCTTCATTTTGGGATTTGTTGGCCAACATTCGATTTACTTTCTTACTTAACTCTACGTGTTGTCTTAACATTAGGATCCAGGCTTCATCATCTTTGTCTTTTTTCTGATTATCCCACCATTTTCTCTGATCAGCGGGTGAGTCAAATGGGTTCCAATTGTTCTTTATCATTTTGCCTATCGATTTCTTATTTTTGTCAGCTCAATGCTGTGTCAAGGATCCCTCTGGTCCCCACTCGAGTTTGTCACCACTGGCCATCTCTGGGTAAGACGGTCGGGGTATAGTTGTTGTCAGCGGTATGGTTCTTACCCTGGGTCCTTTCTGACCGAACTCGTTACTTGCGGCTAATACCGGATGTAATTATAACAATCTATAAGACAAGCGAACTACCCCACCCTTACCACCCCTTGAACTATTGCCTGGAGCCCAGGTTTCTGATACGTGGGGCGCCTGACGGTTCCTGGATCGGGACGGAGTCGGATTTAGTATGAATAAAAATGAATTCACACTGACTCATCCCATTTCCCCGTCGGTGTCCTGCATCCTTCGGGCCCTGCTCGCAGCACCAATTGAAAGGTCCGAGGAATACTCTGGGACAAAATTTCAACACTCGGAGTCCAGATGCAATATTCAAGTGGTTCCTTTATTACACATGCAGGGAGAAAATGCTGGGAAATTCGGGCGCTTCTCCACCGAGGTTGAAATGAGCACAGTTTATATATCTTTTACTATCAGTTACAACTTAATGGTATTCGTTAGACAAAGGCCACAGCACAATGACTCCCCCGGTGGGCTGATAATTGTGTTCTTGTACAGTAATTGCAGTGCAGGGACTGGGCATTGTCCTTTTGAAGATTGCTATCAGACGGTGCGAAATGGGCTTCCCCATCTCTTGATTGAGTTATCCCGTGTCCCCGCCCGTGTGTCTCCCATTTCCTAACTGCAAATTTACAGCTGAGCCCTTTGTACAAGTTTATAGCTTTCATGTAAGGCTGTGACTGTTTGTGTATGCTTTGGTGCCTTAGCTGCTGGTCCTGGCTAGTACTTTAAAATAAATCCAAATTTTCTGCATCTTCAACGTCGATGTCCTTTTGAAGTTCAAGACTATGCTCATCACAGTTGACAACATTTTGAATCTTTGTATCAACTGCAAATGTTGAAGTCGTGCCCTGCAAACCACAGTCTAGAGCATTAATATATATCAGAAAGAGCAAGGGCCCCACAACTGACCCCTGAGGAACCCCACTACAAACCTTCCTCCAATCTGGAAAACAACCATTTATCACTACTGTTTCCTGTCACTCAACCAATTTCTTATCCAAGTGCCTACTTTCCCTTTTATTCCAGGAGCTAGAATTTTGCTCACAAGTCTGTTGTGTGGCACTGTCTCAAATGCCTTTTGAAAATCCATATACACCACATCAACAGCATTTCCTTCATCAGCCTTCTCTGTTACCTCCGCAAAACTCCAAGTTAGTTCAACATGATTTTCCCTTGATGAAGCCATGCTGACTTTCCTTAATTATCCTGCACTTGTCTAGGTGATTATTGATTTTATCCGGTACTATAGTTTCCAGAAGTTTCCCTACCACTGAGGTCAAACTGACTGGTCTGTAGTTGCCAGCTTTATCCTTGCAACCCTTTTTGAACAAGGGTGTAACATTCACAATTCTCCAGTCCTCTGGCACCTCGCCGGTGTCTAAGGAAGACTGGAAGACTCGGATGCATCTCATCCGGTCCTGGTACCTTATCTGTTTTAAGTAAAGATAGCCTTTCCAACACCACCTTCCTATCAATTGTAAATTCTTCTACTGTACCAGTTACCTCCTCTCTCACCTCGGCCTGGGTAGCATCGTCTTCCTTTGTAAAGACAGACGTTACTTGTTCAATACCTCCACTATTTCTCCAGCCTCCACGTGCAAGTCCCGTTTGTTGTCCCTAATCCGCCCTACCCTTTCTTTTACCAACCTTTCTTTTTATATACATGTTGATAGAAGACCTTGAAATTCCCTTTTATGTTCGCTGGAAGCTTCTTTTCAGGCTCTCTCCTTGCTTTTCTTATTAGTTTCTTCACTTCCCTTTTGGTCTTTCTATATTTAGCCTGATTGTCGATTGTAGTTTCCACCTGACATATGTGCACTCCTTCCATTTCAACCTCACCTCCATCTCTCATCATCCAGGGGCGTTCTGGATTTATTTGTCCGACCTTTCCCTGCAAGGGAATATACCTTGACATTGTCTACAATACTTTCTCTCTGAACATGGTCCATTGTTCAGCCACTGTCTTTTCCGCCAACATTCGATTCCAACTCACTTGACTCAGGTGCATTGTCATCTCATCGAAGTTGTCTTTCCCCCAATTAATTATCCCTGCTCTGGATTGTTCTCTGTCCTTTTCCATGGGCAATCTAAACCTTATGATACAATGATCACCGTCCCCTCGAGGCTCTCCCAGTGATATTTGACCACTTGGGCCAACTCATTGCCCAGAAGCAGGTCCAGCAGTGCCTGCCCTCTGGTTGGATTGGAAAGATGCTGCCGCCGAAAATGATCTTAAGCACATTCCAGGAACTCTGGCCCCTCTTGTCCCTTTGCACTATTCCTATCCCAGTGTGAATTTGAATAGTTGAAGTCCCCCATTACGATTACTCTATAATTCTTGCACCTCTATGAAATTACTTTGCAAATTTCTCTCTCCACATCCCTTCCACTAGTTGGCGATCTATATACTACACTGATCAATGTCATTGCAACTTTTTCATTCCTTAGCTCTAGCCAGAGAGATCCTGTCCTTGACCCCTCTGGGACATCCTCTCTTTCCAGTACTGTAAAGCCACCTTTAACCAATATCGCCGCTCCCATCCACCCCCGGCCGTTTCCCCCCTTTCCTGTCTCTCCCAAACACCGAGAATATTTAATGCCCAGTCCTGCCCTTCTTTGAGCCAAACCTGTCGCATCGTGGCCCTGCCTGCTGTTTTGGGAACTCTGGCCATCATGTCAGGGTTAGGTTCCCCTCTGGAACTGGTGCTTTCCCCTCTGGATAGCTAGCTGTGTGCCTGCCGTCAGCATTGCTGACCTGGGCTTGTGGATTACTGGATGTCAGCTTTGCCTCAGCTCCTACATCTGGTTCATCTGCTGCTTATGCCTTTGTCACCAGAATCCTTTTCGACACATGGAGAATTTGTGCCACACAGTACTGCTTCTGGCAGCTGGAGATTCGCACGGTTTCCCTTCTCGGCAATGACAGTGTACAGCTTGGGGTAAAATGGTGTATCCGTTCTCCCTCAGATTCTTTTGTCTCAGCAGTATTTGATCAGACTGTCTCGTGCCCCCCCACCGCCCGCCTTCAGTGGTCTCCATAAAGCTTTGCAGCAGCCTCTGCATTTTTTCAGCATCATGATCTCAGACCTCCTGATCTACACTGATCTCCCTCAGCTCTGGCATCTTGCTGTTGCTTTGTATCCAAGTAGCAGCTCAGCTGGTCTCTTCCTGTTGTGTGTGTCTGTGTGGAGTTGTTCAGTACATGGCCACTAAGTTTTTTCAGGGTTTTAACCTCCAAATCCACTCACCCAATATTAGTTTGTTCTTTTGAGACTTTAACCATTCAGGCAACAGAACACAATCTAGTAATGTAACTCAGGAACGTTTATTAAGCACCAAAAATAAGAATTAACCAATTAGGCAGTGAATTTACTGACTTAATACAGTTTTTACTTCTCCATTCAAGCTAGGCTCACTTGCTCTCTCTCTCTCCCGTCTCTCTCCCCCTCCCCCCTCTCTTTCTCCCTCTCTCTCCCCCTCCCCCCTCTCTCTCTCCCCCTCCTTCCCCCTTTCCCTCTCTCTCCCCCTCCCCCCCTCTCTCTCTCTCTTTCTCCCTCTCTCTCCCCCTCCCCCCTCTCTCTCTCCCTCTCTCTCCCCCTCCTTCCCCCTCTCCCTCTCTCTCCCCCTCCCCCCTCTCTCTCTCTCCCGTCTCTCTCCCCCTCCCCCCTCTCTCCCTCTCTCTCTCTCTCCCCCTCCACCCCTCTCTCTCACTCCCCCTCCCCCCCTCTCTCTCTCTCCCCCTCCCCCCACCTTTTCTCTATCAGTTCTGTGGTCTACTGCTCCCAGTTCAATCTTCAAATTCATAGTGCCTGACAGCTTAAAGCTGGTGCTTTTAACTCTTTCCAAAGTACAACCCATGTGCATGATGAGTTCTATTTTTGGATTATGTTAGGAGAGTGTGGTGCCCAACACTACTGATTAACATTTAGACTCATTCACCTAAATGTTACAAATTAATTTTTAAAATAGTGAAAGTGCAAATTGGTACATAGCGTCATAGAAATTACAAAGTTACAGAAAGTACAAACAGTCTACACAAATGCATATATCAGTGCATAGAGATTACTGCTGTATTAAACTTAAGGTAACAAGGTTACCTTGAGGTCACCCCACCAGCCTCTGCATTCGAAGGATCATCCTGCGCCATTTCCGCCAACTCCAGCATGATGCCACCACCAAACACATCTTCCCTTCACCCCCCCGGTGGCATTCCGCAGGGATCGTTCCCTCCGAGACACCCTGATCCACTCCTCCATCAGCCCCAACACCTCAACCCCCTCCCACAGCACCTTCCCATGCATCCGCAGAAGGTGCAACACCTGTCCCTTTACTTCCCCTCTCCTCACCGTCCAAGGGCCCATACACTCCTTTCAAGTGAAGCAGCATTTCACTTGCACTTCCCTCAATTTAGTCTACTGCATTCACTTCTCCCAATGGGAGAGACCAAACGCAGACTGGGTGACAGCTTGGAGGAACACCTCCGGCCTGTCTGCAAGTATGACCCAGACCTCCCTGTCGCTTGCCATTTCAACACTCCACCCTGCTCTCATGCCCGTCCTTGGCTTGCTGCATTGTTCCAGTGAAGCTCAACGCAAACTGGAGGAACAGCACCTCATCTTCCGACCAGGTACTTTACAGCCTTCCGGACTGAATATTGAGTTCAACAACTTTAGATCATGAACTCTCTCCTCCATCCCCACCCCCTTTCCGATTCCCCTTTTTCCAGTAATTTATATGTATTTTTCTTTTCCCACCTATTTCTATTATTTTTCAATGTATTTCCATCCATTGTTTTATCTCTACCTTTTAGCCTATTTCGATCCCTTCCCCCCACCCCACCCCCACTAGGGCTATCTGTACCTTGCTCGTCCTGCTTTCTACCCTTAATGTCACCATTAGCACATTTCTTAGCTAATATCACCACCGTGAACACCTCTTTGGCCTTTTGTCTATGACATCTTTTGGCAATCTCCACCTATCACTGGTCCTTTATCCAGCTCTACCTGTCCCACCTCCCCTTAAACCAGCTTATATTTCACTTCTTTTCTATTTTTTCTTAGTTCTGGTGAAGAGTCATACAGACTTGAAACGTTAACTGTGCTCCTCTCCGCAGATGCTGTCAGACCTGCTGAGTTCCTCCAGGTATTTTTGTTTTTGTTTTGGATTTCCAGCATCTGCAATTTTTTGCTTTTATCTTAAGGTAACAAGGTACAGGTACAAGATATAGACTAATATATCACAGGTTCATAAAGAATAAAAGTCACAGGAACTACACAGCTACAAAAACCGATTACAGAACTTCACTAAATTTACAGAGACGAGGATGGTTATATATTTACAACACTCCCAGTTTAAAAAGACTAAGCTGGTTCTGATTAATTGTTTAGAACCTTGCAGTTGTTTTACTTCACACAATAAACCTTTTAAATTTCTTCATTTAAATTTTGAAATGCAATCTGAATTTCAATTGCTAGGAAGCACAATGACGCTACATTCTAATCGAATCAACATTGACTGACTTCAGAGCACTGGCTTGGGGCCGTGTGGTGTGTCCACTCGATCAAGTGTGGATCTGACTTTTAACAAGGGCCTAGTCATGTGATGCACTAATGTCCTGTATTGACTACAATTCAGCAAAGTCATGTTGGGTTAATTGATGAACATACTTCGATTGGTTGATCACTAAACATAACTGAACTACAAGCTAATTATTAAAGCTAAACTTTCTACAAATCCCCACCCTGAGGATAAAAGGCTTCAGCATTTGATGGCTCACATAACAATTCTGTCCCTGCTTTTTGGAGCAGCCCAGCTCAAATCAGTTGTGCCTCTCTGAAGTCTCCGGGTGAGGTGTTTGTTTTTTTAATTGATGGGATGTGGGTGTCGCTGGCTCGGCCAACATTTATTGCCCATCCCTAATCGCGTTTAGCTGGACTTTTCACAAACCTTCACTCCCTCCACCACCGATGCACAGTAGCAGCAGTGTGTACCATCCCCAAGATGCACTGCAAAAATTCACCAAGGCTCCTTGTACTGCACCTTCCAAACCCACCACCGCTACCACCTAGAAGGAGAAGGGTAGCAGACACATGGAATCACCACCACCTGGAAGCTCCCATTCAAGCCCCTCACCATCCTGACTGGGAAATATATCACCTTTCCTTCACTGTCACTGGGTCAAAACCCTGGAACTCCCTCCCTAACAGTGCTATGGATGCACCTACACCACATAGACTGAAGCAGTTCAAGAAGGCAGCTCACCATCACCTTCTCAAGGGTAACTAGGGATGGGCAATAGATGCTGGTCTAGGCAGTGATGTCCACACCCACGAATAAGTCTTCACCCCTTTGTAGTGCCAGGTTAGGCCGCATTCACTGAGCTACGATGATCTGTGAGACCCTCTGGGGATTGGACTGGAGCGTTCTGCCAGATCTGTCGAGGCTTCAGAATCGCATCTTCAAGATGCCAATATTCTCCTCTACCAACGTGCAGGTAGCGGTATGAGGCTCACTAACTTAACTGTTTAATTGATGTCTAGATGTCTTCTAGAATTCTTATCTGCCTGTGCTTGGTACAAGTTAATTTTAAAAAATGGTGAAAGTACAGAGTGACACGTTGCCTTACAGAAATTACAAAGTTACAGAAGGTACATACAGTCTACAGAAATACATATAGGCCAGACTTTTCACCTGGGCGGGCGTGCGCCCGACTTGAACAAGTGTAAAATGACGGGCGATGGCGGCGGGCGAGTGTCCTGGTGTCATCGCGCACTCGTGCGATATTTCGCTCGGCGGACCCACGCAGAAGTCGGAGCCGCGCCTGCCATTGATAAAGAGGCCAGTTAAGGCCCTTAGCAACTCAGCTGATGCTGATTGAATGTTCCCCGTGCGACTTGTCAGTCCTTGCACAGGCAGGTGGGCAGCCCACAATTCGCTAAACCTCATCCACGTGCGGCATAAGAAGGGTCAGCAGCATTGTCGATGTGAGTAGTGAGGAGTTTTGGAGATAACTTGCTGCTGGTGGCTTATTGGTACTTGTCAGCTGAATCTCTGATCGGGGCTTCATTCAGAGCATTTCCACACGTCATTCCAGGACTCGTTGGTGTCTTCCAGGCCCCCTGAGGATTCGGATCGTGTGGACCCTTCCAGGTATCAGACAGCCTTGTGGTCTCTGCTGGAGGCACCTCCTCTGAGGAGGGAGGGGCAGAAGGGGGAGGAGGCCAAGTGTCCCAATGCAGGTCCAGGGGAGTGACCTGCGGGAGGAGAGTTGCAGGCACAAGGGGCGCAGGGCCAGCAGGTAGTCCAAGGCACAAGGGGCCGCAGAAGATGCCACTATCCTGCTGCCAGGGTTTACAGGCAGTGATGTAGCTACTTCAATATGTCTGAGGTGCAATGCTGAAGGTGACTCCATCGTTCCAGCGAGACTGTGACCTCCATTTGTCAGATGATCGGGCCTGAGATGACCTCCGACTGCGTGGATGGACACTTCATGCCAGTGGCTCTGAAGGTCACTGTGGCCTTCAATGTCTATGCCTCTGGCTCTTTCCAGGGCTCAGTGGAGCATCTGTGTGGAGCCTCCCAATCAGCTGTCCACAGTTGTGTCAAGCTGGTGACAGAAGCTCTGTTCAGGCGGGTATTGACTTCACTCATTTCCGTAAGACGAGGCCAGCCAGGCTGAGCGAGCCAGAGGCTTTGCAGCGATTACTGGGATGCCCTCCCATCCTGGGTGCAAGTGGGTAAGCCGGATGCCTTCGTCAACAGGAAGGGATTCCCCTCCATGAACGTGCAGATAGTGTGTGACCATAGGATGCAGATTCTGCAAGTCTGTGCAAGGTACCCAGGCAGACCCCATGTCACTTACATCCTGAGACACTCCCAGGCGTCAAGGCTATTCAGTGCTACAGCCCATCTGGATTGATGGCTCTTGGGAGACTAGTGCTATCCCCTGAAAAGGTGGCTCATGATGCCTCTCCGTCATCCAAGAGCAGCAATACAACAGGAGCCAAGCCTCCAAAGGGGGGTGGTAAGAGAGGACCAAAAGACTTCAGAAGATGCGCTTCCGATGCCTGGACCGTTCGGGGGAGCACTACAATAACCCCCCAGAGCGGGTGTCACTGATAGTGCTTGCATGCTACGCTCTCCACAATCTGGCAATGGCAAAGGGGGACCCACTGGAGGAAGAGGATCTTGACACAGCTCCATAGGCCACAGATGATGAATCCCGGAGTGAGTCCGAAGAGGAGCACAGTGAGGAAAATGCTGAGGGTGTGGAGGGAGACTCAGTAACGTCTATGGAGGCAGGGATGCCTTGATCCAACGCTCCTTCAGCTAGGCTGCCAAATAAGAACTACCACCTCATGCCAGGGCTGCCACCTCCATCCTGGATCACAGAAATCACCCTTTCCTTGGGCCCCAAGATAGACGCAGTGCCTGTGCAATAAAGTTTTGAGCCACCCACATCCAGCATTACATACCGGCGTACCCTGCACCTACAAAATAAATGAAACAGACACACGCCAATAACACAAAAGCAAATATAATTTAATGTTCGAAGTCACATAGTATTGAAGGGAACAATATCCGCTGTTGGTGGTCACACCATTAAAACAAGATAAACAAAACAGGGAACAATAGATGACCGGTGACCAGTCCCTCTTGTTCTTAAGGTGCTTTAAACTTGCGTTTACGGGTGCTCTCCCCTCACTGGCACCGACATTGGAGACAGCCTGCTGACTCTGCTGTCCTGTTGGCCTTGATGATCTTGGTGTCGTCCTCTGGCCAGTGGAGCCTGTGCTGGCCCCGCCTGGGAGGGAGCGGCCAGTGCCACGGCTGGCATCGTCCCAGTCATCGCAGCCTCATCAAATGTGACAGTCACTGGCAGAGGGATGGAGGAGCTGCTGCCATCATCCAGAGCGCCCTGAGAGGAGCCCGCAGAGACAACAAGAAGGTCGTGATCCAACGTGAGGTCGCTGTGCACCTCCCTGCTTGCTGCTGATGGATGGGCAGCTAGCTGGGATACTGGGTGCCCCATCCACTTCCCACACTGACACTGACCACTTGAGGTTAGCGTCTGTGTGAGGGCTTGCAGGCCTGAGCGCAACCCCAGGAACCCCTGATTCTGTCCCTGGAGCAGCCTCTCCATGAGACTCACCACTCTCCTCATGGAGGCGGCAGTGCGCTCAACCATGAGGGTCAACGCAGTGCCGCTGCTGCACCGGAACTCTTCCACAATGGAGACCACGGCACACATTCCCTCATTTATCCCCGCCAGATCCTTCCGCATATCCCACTCTCTGCCTCTGCCTGCACCTCAAGCGAGTGTGAAGCACAGTCACCACATGGTCCCATTGCGGAGTCCGAGTAAAGAGTGGCTCCACCGTGAGGATTCTCAACTGTGGCTGGTCTCCCTTCTCCTCAAACACCTTCAGGAACTGGGCACAGGCAGCAACATTCTTGAAGGTCACATTGAAGTATCCAGCGCTGGGCAAGTCCTGCAGACAGTAGGTCTCAGCAGCTTCAATTCCACAGGATTCCAAAAGGACTCTTTTAATGAAGAAGGCTCAGCCAATGGGTGTCCCTCCTTCGCTGTCCTTCACTGCCTCCCTAACGCTGGTTTGGGGCTTGACTGGTTGCAGCCATCACTCCTGTTCGGCACTGAAGCCTCTTCAAAGGAGGACAAACAACCACAGAAGAGCCTCCAATACCAAAGGGCAAAAAGGCCAAAAGCTTTGCTGAAAAGAAATGATACCCACAAAAACTACATTTGCACATATGCAGAAGCAACATGATCATGGTCTCTCCCTGCCAGGTATCAGCCCGAAGGACTTGCTCAGTTTCTCCAGCATTTTCATTTTTTACTCCCAATCATTTTATGATCGGCTGCCCATCTGGGCTTGAATGTGACATATTAAAGTGATAAGGACAGTGGGTGAAGGGGAGGTTACATCGCGCTGCCCAGTAACAGGAGGTGGTGGGTGGGTGTTGCTCGGGGTTGACTCTGGGGCTCCTGTTAGACTGAAACTTTATTAAACCAAACAATATCTTTTATATTCCAATTCAAACCAGTTAAAGTTAACAAAAGGCCAAAGTCTGTTCCCACTGGTGGACAATCATAGATTTGGAAATTAAAATGCATGTTGTTTATTTCACATCACTGTTCACTGTGTTTTGAATATCACCTCAAATCTTGTTTCTAACAACACTAATAATAATTTTGGAGATAAAAAGTAAAGATATTTGCCTTTTACCAAAAGAATCACCATGATCTTTCCAATCACTGGTGAGAAACGAACATTGGAATTACTGGATGGAAAGAAGACTTGGGGCAGAATTTTTTGCACCGGCGTTCGGGCGCATGCCCAACACGCTCGAGCGTAAGGTGACGCGCGAAGACCTTGGGCGAGCGTCCCAACGTCATCGCACACTCACGGATAGTTCAGTCAGCGGGCACGCATGGGAGTCAGAGCCGCTCCCGCCATTAATTAAGAGGCCAGTTAAGGCCCTTAAGCCAAGTGACACCGATTTAACGTTGCCAGTGCAAGTTTGCGCTCATCGCTCGGGCAGCCGACCATTCGCAAACCTCATCCACGGGCGGGATAATAAGGGTCAGCAGCATTTCCAGTGTGAGTAATGAGGGGTTTTGGCAATAGTTTGTTGCTGGTTGCTTATCGGTACTTGGCAGCTTCATCTCTGTTCAGGGCTTCATTTCAGGACTCACTGGTGTCTCCCAGGCCCCCTGACGATTTTGATCGTGTGGCCCCTTCTAGGTATCAGACAGCCTCCTGTTACCTTGGTCATGGGGATTGTGGTCTCCGCTGGGCAGCATCTCCTCTGAGGAGGAAGAGAGGGGCAGAAGGGGGAGGAGGCCAGGTGTCCCAATGCAGCTTCCAGGGGAGTGACCTGCGGGAGGAGAGTTGCAGGCACAAGGGGCGCAGGGCCAGCAGGTAGTCCAAGGCAGAAGGGGCTGCAGGTGCCGCCACTATCCTGCTGCCAGGGTTTACAGGCTGCGATGCAGCTACCTCAATATATCCAAGGTGCAATGCTGAAGGACCTGCAGATCTGACTGTGGGTGGACACCCCATGCCAGTGTCTCTGAAGGTCACTGTGGCCCTCAACTTCTATCCATTGGCTCTTTCCAGGGCTCAGTGGGAGATCTATGTGGAGCCTCCCAATCAGCTGTCCACAGTTGTGTCAAGCTAGTGACAGAAGCTCTGTTCAGGCGGGTATTGACTGTCATTCATTTCTGTATGGATGAGGGTAGCCAGGCTGAGTGAGGCAGAGGCTTCGCAGTGATTGGTGGATGCCCCCATGTCCAGGGTGCCATCCACTGACACACATGTGGCCATCAAGGTGCCAGTGGGTAAGCCGGGAGCCTTCGTCAACAGGAAGGGATCTCACTCCATGAACGTGCAGATAGTGTGTGACCATAAGATGCAGATTCTGCAAGTCTGTGCAAGGTACCCAGGCAGCTCCCGTGACCCGTACACCCTGAGACTCTCCCAGGCGCCGCGGCTTTTCAGTGCTCCAGCCCGGCTGGATAGATGGCTGCTGGGTGACAAGGGCTATCCGTTGAAAAGGTGGCTCATGACTCCTCTCCGTCACCCAAGAACAGAGGCCGAACAGCATTACAACAGGAGCCACACTTCCACAAGGGTGGAGGGGATAGAGAAGACCATATCTTCAGAAGATGCGCTTCCAATGCCTGGACTGTTCAGGGGGAGTACCACAATAACCCCACTAGAGCGGGTGTCACTGATAGTGCTTGCACGCTGCACCCTCCACAATCTGGCAATGGCAAGGCGGGACCCACTGGAGGAAGAGGATCTTGAGGGAGCTCCACAGGCCACATATGATGAATCCCGTAGTGAGTCAGAATAGGAGCGCAGTGAGGAGAACGCTGAGGGTGTGGAGGGAGACCTCTCTAATCTCCGGTGTGGCAGGCACACCAGGGATGCCTTGATCCAACGCTCCTTCAGCTAGGCTGCCAAATAAGAACTACCACCACATGCCAGGGCTGCCACCTCCATCCTGGATCACAGAAATCACCCTTTCCCTGGTCCCCAAGATACACTCAGTGCCTGTGCAATAAAGTTTCGAGCCACCCACATCCAGCATTACATACCGGCGTACCCTGCACCTACAAAATAAATGAAACAGACTCACGCCAATAACACAAAAGCAAATCTAGTCTGATGTTGGAACTCACATGGCTTTGAAGGGAACAATATCCGCTGTTGGTGGTCACACCATTAAGTAAAGAAAAACAAAAAGAGAAACAAAAGATCACCCATGACCAGTCCCTCTTGTGCTTAAGGTGCTTTAAACTAATGTTTACAGCTGCTATGCCTAGGTGCTCCCCACTCGCTGGCACCGACATTGGAGACAGCCTGCTGACTCTGCTGTCCTGTTGGCCTTGATGATCTTGGTGTCATCCTCTGGCCAGTGGAGCCTGTGCTGGCCCCGCCTGGGAGGGAGCGGCCAGTGCCACGGCTGGCATCGTCCCAGTCATCGCAGCCTCATCAAATGTGACAGTCACTGGCAGAGGGATGGAGGAGCTGCTGCCATCATCCAGAGCGCCCTGAGAGGAGCCCGCAGAGACAACAAGAAGGTCGTGATCCAACGTGAGGTCGCTGTGCACCTCCCTGCTTGCTGCTGATGGATGGGCAGCTAGCTGGGATACTGGGTGCCTCATCCACTTCCCACACTGACACTGACCACTTGAGGTTAGCGTCTGTGTGAGGGCTTGCAGGCCTGAGCGCAACCCCAGGAACCCCTGATTCTGTCCCTGGAGCAGCCTCTCCATGAGAGTCGCCACTCTCTCAATGGAGGAGGAAGTGCGTTCGGCCATGAGGGTCAACACAGTGCTGATGCTCCACAGGGACTCCTCCATACTGGAGACCATGGCACGAATACCCTCGTGTATCTCCGCCAGATCCTCCCGCACATCCCGTTGGACATCCAGCATCTGTCGCCTAATGGACAACTCCAGAGACTCATCATCAGCCCTGAGCACTCTCTGCCTCTGCCTACACCTCAAGCGAGTGTGAAGTGCCTTCACCAATGTGCACTGAGATACTATCTGCCGAACTGATGCCCACCGAGGTGCTGGTATCTGCGCTGGTGTCTGGTTCAGAGAGTGGGTGTGGCGGATGTGCTTGGGGAGCATGGTGGTCCTCTGGGGTCAGGTATAGCTCCTGGGGGTTGTGTGCTTCGCTGCTTGGTGGCAGACCTAGGGGAGAATGAGGACAAGTCATTAGTTTAATGCATGCCAGGCACCCTGGTGAGACAATGGCGATGTGCATCATGGTGCCATCATCATTCAGTGGCCTATGGAGACTCCAGTCTGGAGGCTACCATGAATAATGAGACTACATGTTTGCACCATCCGACACTCTCACCTCAGTGCACTGCACTCTTACCTTCACCTGGCACTCCCAGCCTCTCCATGGCTGGTTAATTGAGATGCGTGGCACCTCTCAAGCTCCAAGTCCTCCTGCTCATTGTGGGAGAGGCTGAGAAGGTGTGGGGGTCCTCCGCCTGTCCGTGACCTCTCAATATTGTTATAGGATATCTTTTCCTGAAAGGACAGAGGAGCATTGATTGGTCCACTCTCTCCCTGCAGCACCATTGCAGCCTGGCCAACCCCACCTGAGGAGCACCTCACAGGGCTCATCCGAGTTGGGGGCCTCATGCCGCAAGGCACTCAGTCCAAGCAGCCAGGACTCAGCCCCTGGGACAGCTCCGGTGTCGTAGACAGTTGGCAGTCACACTGTAAAACCCCTGAGCTCCACGAGGAGACGGCCAGCCCTTAACATTTCACCACACTGACCCATGCCAACATGGTACTCGCCCTTCCTGAGCGCAGCAGGTCATTAAACCACATCGTGGCTGCTCACCCGGGCTGCCACCTCCTCCCATGCCCTCTTGCTGAGGTGCAGTGGCCTCCTCCTCCTATCTCTGGGGATAAGGGTGTCCCTCCTGGCAGCCACCCCCTCCAGGAGGACGACGAGGCACTCGTCCGAAAAACAGGGTACCGAGTGACCAGCCGACCTCCTCTCCCGCCTGGTCTCTGCATCCTCGTTTGCAGCCATGTCCTTGCAGCAACTCTGACCCGGGCAGCCTCCCTGGCGCTGCCTGCGTCGTTCTTGAACTGGCTGCCGGGTCGCCATTGGACCCAGCGGCCAACAGGCCCCCGCCTGCCCCTTCTCAAACATTTCTGCAGCTGGCGTTCACGCTGGGGGGACAGTTAAGGCCTTAATTGGTCCGCACAGTGTGAAATCGTGGTCACAGCCCGCTCGTGGGCAGTGGTCCATTTCCCAGCCGCTCCCGCTCACCCTGCAAATCCTGCCCAACGTGGGCAAAATTCTGCCCTTAAGGTTCATCCAGTTCACCACCTGTGGTAGTTGCATGATAGGATGTTGATGGAGTTGTTCACTAATCACAGCGATCAAACTCTTATCAATTTGTCTCCAACAGGCCCAGGTATAAGGTGAGCAAAACTCCCAGGCCAGAATTTTGAGCTCGGTGTGCAGGCGCCCGCCCGACATGCCCGACTGTGATATAAAGCGAGTTGACCTCAGCCGAGCGCACTCTCAGCATATTTTGCTAGGTGGGTGCACGATGGGGTTGGAGGCGCACCGTCCATTAATTAACTGGCCAGTTAAGGCCCTTGAGACACTGAGTGTCCCGGACTTTACGTAGCCCGTGCGATTTTCAGGCTACCGCATGGGCTAAATGTGCTGGCGTGCAGGCCACATTGACAAAAACCTCATCCACGAGTGGGGTAAGAGGGGTCAGAGAGCTTGTAAATGTGAGTAGTTTGTAGTTTAGGATATAACTTGCTGCTGGTTGCTTGTGTGAATAAGGCATCTTCATTTCGCTTCAGAAGTGCTTTGACAGAAATAAGAGGCTTCAGTTCAGGACTCAGTTTTGTTTTCCAGGCTCCCGGAGGATTCATAACATTTGAGGCCTTCCAGGTATCAGACAGCCTTGGCTTACCCTGCGAAAAGGGATTGTGATCTCCGCTGGAGGCCCCTATTCTGAAGAGGAAGAGAGGGGTAGAAGAGGGAGGAGACCAAGTGTCCCTATTCAGCCTCCAGGCTGACCTGTGGGAGGAGAGGCACAGGCACATGGGTGCGGGGCCAACAGGACGTCCGAGGCAGAAGGGACCGCAGAAGATGCCACTAACCTGCTGCCAGGGTTTAAAGACGGCGATGCAGCTACTCAATATGCCTGAGGTGCAATGCCAAAGGAGGCTCCGTGTCTCAAGGGAGACAGTGACCTCCACCTGTCAGATGATCGGCCCTGAGATCCGTTCCAACTGTGTGGGTGGACACCCCATGCCAGTGGCACTGAAGGTCACTGTGGCCCTCAACTTCTATGCCCTCCGGTATAGAAGGGGTCAGTGGGTGATCTATGTGGAGTCCCCCAGTCAGCTGTCCACAGTTGTGTCAAGCTGGTGGATGCTCTGTTCAGGCGGGTACTGTACTTTATTCACTACCGTACGGACGAGGCCAGTCAGGCAGAGCGAGCCAGAGGCTTTGCAGTGATTGTTGAGTTCCCCCACGTCCAGGGTGCAATCGACTGCACACGAGTGGCCATCAAGGCACCAGCGGGTGAGCCGGGAGCCTTCGTCAACAGGAAGGGATTCCACTCCATGAACGTGCAGATAGTGTGTGACCATAGGATGCAGATTCTGCAAGTCTGTGCAAGGTACCCAGGAGGCTCCCATGACCCGTACACCCCGAGACTCTCCCAGGCGCCGCAGCTCTTCAGTGCTCCAGCCCGGCTGGATGGATGGCTGCTGGGTGACAAGGGCTATCCCCTCAGAAGGTGGCTCATGACGCCTCTCCGCCATCCAGGAAGAGAGGCTGAGCAGCAGTACAATAGGAGTCATGGCACCACAAGGGCGGTGATAGAGACAACCATCGGTCTTCTCAAGATGCACTTCCGATGCCTGGACCGTCCAGGGGGCACACTCCAGTACCCCCCAGATCGTGTGTCACTGATAGTGGTTGCATGCTGGACTCTCCACAACCTGGCATCGGAAAGGGGGGAATCAGTGGAGGATGATGTTGCCACAGCTGCTCTGGCAGCAGACAGTGAGTCCAGTCGTGAGTCCGAGGACGAACACGGTCAGGAGAACGCTGAAGAGATAGATGCCGACCTGGGCAACCTCCAGGGAAGCAGGGACACTCGGGAGGCTTTGATCTACTGTTCCTTCAGCTCGCCTACCACACATGAACCACCACCACATGGCAGGGCTGGAGGCTCCATACTCAATACCTGAGAGCAATAGTTGCTTGGTCAGCAACATGCACTATGTGCCATTTCAATAAAGCTCAGTGACAAACAGTCACTCATAACATCATGGATTCCCCTTCACCTGCAGAACTAATGAAGCACCCAGAGGCTTGTTGAGAACCAACCCATTTAATGCTTTACAGCTTGGCATACAGAAATTAAACTAAATGAAAATGTGTTCCACACCAGCACCAACTTAACAGGAACTTAAAAGCGGGACAAAAGAAAACGACTAGTGTTAAGCCCGTGTTGTGCATAAAGTGCTTTACATTTACACTGGCGGGTGCTACGTCTTGGTGCTCCCCCCTCGTTGACACTGGCATTGCAGACAGCCTGCTCACTCTGCTGTCCTGTTGGCCTTGATGACCTTGGTGGGCATCCTCTGGCCATGGAGCCTATGCTGTCCCTGCCTGGGAGGGAGTGGCCAGTGCCATGGCTGGCATCTCCCCAGTTGCCGTAGCCTCACCAGACGCCACGGTCACTGGCAGAGGGGTAGAGGAGCTGCTGCTCACGGAGTCTCCCAGAGCGGCCTGAGAGGAGCTCGCAGAGACGACAGGCAGTTGGTGCGCCACCGTCAGGTCACTTTGGACCTCCCTGCTCACCACTGATGGATAGTCGCCTAGCTGGGATACTGGGTACCAATCCATCTCCCACACTGACGGTGACCACCTGAGGTCATTGCCGGTCATTGAGGGCTTGCAGGTCTGAGCGCATCCCCAGGAAGCCCTGGTTGTTCTCCTGGAGGAGCCTCTCCATGAGAGCTGCCACTCTCTCTATGGAGGAGGCAGCGCACTCGGCCATGAGGGTCGTTGCATTGCTCATGCTCCGTATGGACTCCTCCACAACGTAGACCATGGCACGCATTCCCTCATGTATCTCCGTCAGATCCTCCCACACAACCTGCTGGACTTCCAGCATCTGCTGTCTCAGGGACGACACCAGAGGCTCATCAGCAGCCACTGACTGAGCATGTTTCTGGTCCCCAGCCGTCCTCCAACTGCCAGCACCCTGGACGTGCTCTGCCTCCGCCTACACCTCAAGCAAGTATGAAGTGCCCTCACCGCTGTGCACCGAGTTTCTAGCTGACAATCTTATTCTCACTGAGGTGCTGGTATCTGCGCTGGTGCCTGCCTGGCTGAGAGGGTGTGGCGCTGGTGCCTGCCTGGCTGAGAGGGTGTGGCGCTGGTGCCTGCCTGGCTGAGAGGGTGTGGCGCTGGTGCCTGCCTGGCTGAGAGGGTGTGGCGCTGGTGCCTGCCTGGCTGAGAGGGTGTGGCGCTGGTGCCTGCCTGGCTGAGAGGGTGTGGCGCTGGTACGTTCATATCATCTGTGTCTCAGGGGTCAGCGGCGGTCCCTCAGGCTCCTGAGACCGGGCGTGCTCTGGTGAGGCTGAAAGGGAAAACCAGGACATTTGATTAGTTGAAGTAGTTACACTGTTAATGTGCATGCCTGGCACCCGGATCAGGATGCGCTCGTCTTTCCATTATCAATGGGAATCCCATGTTGGAGGCTGAAATCAATACATAGCAGATGACCGAACTCAGTGGCTGCCTGCACCGTTTTTGAATAGGCCGCCGGGTCGCCATTGGACCCGGCAGTCATTGGCCTCCTGCCGCTGCCCGCCCCTTGCTGCAGATATCAGGAGGCACGAATTACGCTGGGCGGGCTGTAATTGGCCCGCCCACGTAAAATCGCGGTGTGCAACCGATGGTTTTAGGGTTCCTGCTTCGATACCAATCTGGGCTACAAATTCCAAATGCCCACCACCCTCTGGGTGACACAGTTATTCCTAATATCCCTTCGAACCCTTCTTCCAAGCATCTTAAATCTGTGCCTCCTGCTAATTGACCTCTCCACTGGGGTAAACAGGGCATCTTGTCCTCTCTATCTCGGCCCCTCATAATTTTGTACACCTCAATTAGGTCACCCCTTAGCCTCCTCTGTTCTAAGGAAAACAACCCCAGCCTACCCGGTCTCTCCTCATAGCTGCAATTTTCATGCCCGGGCAGCATTCTTGTAAATCACCTCTGCACTTTCTCCAGAGCAATTATGTCCTTCCTGTAATCTGGTGACCAGAACTGTGCACAAAATTCCAGCTGTGGCCTAACCAGCGCTATATACAGTTCCCTCATTACATCCCTGCTTTTATATTCAATACCTTGTCAAATAAAAGACAGCATTCCATATGCTTTCTTGAGCACCTTATCCACCTGTCCTGCCACCTTCAGGGACCTCTGGACATGCATTCCAAGGACTCTCAATTCCTCAACCCCTCTCAATATCCTCCCATTTATTGAGTATTCCCTTGCTTTGTTTGCTCTCCCCAAATGCATTACCTCAGACATTTCCGATCGAACCCCATTTGCTACTTTTCTGCGCACTCGGCCAAACCATTGATATCTTCACAAATCATGACATGGACAATTTTTGTGACATGGGCAAATTTCCCAACTATGCCTCCCACATTTAAGTCCAAATCATTAATACACACCACAAACAGCAAGGGGCCCAATACTGAGCCCTGTGGAACACCGCTGGAAAGAGCTTTCCTTTCGCTAAAACATTTGTCGACCATTACCATTCGTTTCTTGTCATTGAGCCAATTTTGGATCCAACCCACCACATTCCCCTGTGTCCCCTGTGGCTTTGACTTTTCTGACCAGTCTGCCATATGGAACTTTGTCAGATACCTTACTAAAATCCATGTAGACAACATTCACTGCACTACCCTCATCAATCCTCGTTATTTACTCAAAAAATTCAGTTAAGTTAATAAGGCACAGCTTTCCCTTAAGAAAACCATGCTGACTGTCCCCGATTAATCTGTGCCTTTCTAATTGACAGTTTTCTCTGTGTCTGAGAATTGATTCTAATAATCTGAATACTACCTAAGTAAGACTGACTGGTCTATAATTATTTGGCCTATCTGTACAATGGCACAACATTCACAGACCTCCAGTGCTCTGGTACCTCGCCTGTATCCAGTGAGGAGTGAAAAATGATTTTTTTGTGCAAAACTGTACTTTCAGATATTTTATGAACATAGAAGATGACAAGACATTTCAAAATGGCCTTCACAAAAAGAGTAATAATATTCAGCTTTTCCTTGCAGATCATGTTGCACTCTGAGGTGCTTCAGTACAATTGTGATACATGTAATATTCACTGCATACATTCAATGTGAGTCACACAGCCTGAAGGGTCAATACGATTCCCAGCACCTCGGTGCACTACGGCTGAAAGGTCTTAGACAGCGACCTTTCCCCTGTGCAGCGGCTGCCCCAAGCTTTAGTGCGTCCCTCAGCACATAGTCCTGGGCGTTGGAATGTGCCAGTCTGCAACACTTGGTCAGGGACAACTCTTTGCGCTGGAAGACCAACAAGTTTCGGGCAGACCAAAGAGCGTCTTTCACTGAGTAGATGATCCTCCAGCTGCAGCTGATGTTTGTCTCGATGTGCGTCCCTGTCCCTGGGATCAGCCCGTAGAGCACAGAGTCCTGTGTCACAGAACTGCTCGGGATGAACCACGGCATAAACCACTGCATCTCTCTCCAGACCTTCTTTGCAAAGGCACAATCTACAAGGAGGTGAACAATGGTCTCTTCCCTACCACAGCCACCTCGAGGGCAACGTGCAGAGAGGGTGAGACTCCTGGTGTGTAGGAAGGAACTGACGGGGAGGACCTTTCTCACCACCCGTTAAGCTATGTCTTTGTGCTTGTTGGAAAGTTCTGGTGATGAGGTATTCTGCCAAATGACTTTGACAGTCTGCTCGGGGAACCATCCCACAGGATCCACCCTCTCCTTTTCCCTCAGGGCCTCTTGGACGTTACTGCCTGGTGGACTTGTGGTCAAAGTTGTTTCTCTGCATAAATCTTTCCACGAGGGACAGGTGGTACGGCACGGTCCAACTACCTGGAGCGTTCTGCGGCAGCGTGGCCAGACCCATCCTTCGCAACACCGGGCACAGGTAGAACCTCAGCACATAGTGACACTTGGTGTTTGCGTACCGAGGGTCTACAGACAGCTTGATGCAGCCACACACAAAGGTGGCCATCAGGATGAGGGTGATGTTAAGCACATTTCTTCTAGAGGCTTGTACATCGCGTCCCTGCGAACACAATCCATTTTTGACCTCCAGATAAAGCGGAAGATGGCTCGAGTGATCGCCACCACGCAGGAGTGAGGAATGGGCCAGACCTGCGCCACGTACAGCAACAGCGAGAGTGCCTCACACCTGATGACCAGGTTCTTACCCGCAATGGAGAGGGAGCGTCGCTCCCACATGCCCAGTTTTCTTTCCACCATAGCCACTCGCTCCTTCCAGTTTCTAACGCATGCCCTGGTCCCTCCAAACCATATCCCCAACACCTTCAGGCAGTCTCACCTGGTGACGAACGGGACAAAGGATCGGTCAGCCTAGTTCCCAAAGAACATGGCCTCGCACTTGTCATGATTTACCTTGGCTCCCGAGGCCAGTTTGAACTGATCGCAGATGCTGATTAGTCTGCGCACCGACAGCGGATCCGAGCAGAAGATGGCGACATCGTCCATCTACAGGGAGGCTTTGACCTGAGTGCCTCCACTGCCTGGGATCGTCACTCCTCTTATGCCCTAATTCTTCCTGATGGACTCAGCAAAGGGTTCAGTGTAACATCCGAACAGGACAGGGGAGAGAGAGCAGCCCTGCCTGGCTCCAGATTTAATGGGAAAGCTATCTGATTCCCACCCATTGATTGAAACTGCGCTACTGATGTTAGTGTTGAGCAGTTGGATCCAATTGCAGATTCCCTCCCCAAACCCCATTTTGGAGATCACATCCACCATGTAGGTGTGCGATATTCTGTCAAAGGCCTTCTCCTGATCCAGGCTGATGAGGCAGGTATCCACACCCCTGTCCTGCACATAGGCAATCGTATCCCTGAGCAGCGCGAGGCTGTCAGAGATCTTCCTGCCCGGCACAGTGCAGGTCTGGTCAGGGTGGATCACCAACGCTAGAGCAGACTTCACCCAATTGTCATTGACGTTGGACAGAATCTTATAATCCATATTCAACAGTGAGATGGGTCGCCAATTTCTAATTTCCTCCCCTTTCCACTTCCACTTGTAGATGAGGGTGTTGCCTTTCCTCATGGATTCTGACATGCTGCCGGCCAGGAGCATACTCTCGTACACTTCCAGCAGGTCTGGGCCCATCCAGTCCCACAGAGCCGAATACAACTCCAACGGCAAGGCGTCGCTTCCGGGAGTTTTACTCTTCTCGAAGGACTCAAGGGCCTTAGTCAGTTCGTCATGAGTTAGCGGTTTGTCCAGGCTCTCCCGTGTACTGTCGTCTAATACCTCTGTGATAGAGGACAGGAAGGACTGGGAGACCGTGCTGTCTGTGGGCTTCATCTCTTGGAGTTCCTCCTTGACATCAACCCCATCGACTGCAGCCGGAGCAGATTCTGCATGTTTCGCTGGAGTCAGGACATTTCCCTCTGTTCCTTTCTCGCTTTCTGGATGAGTACCTTCTTGATATCCTCCTTGATCGCTTCCCACCAGTGTGTCAGGGAATCAAAGAGTGTTTCACAGTTCCCCAGCCTTTGTAATCCTTCTTGAGTTCTCTGGGGTCAGCAGTTTCACGTTCAGCTTCCATGTCCCCCGGCCAAGCCTCTGGTCTTCCTGTAAGTGACATTTGACCGGTAGGAGGCAGTGGTCAGAGAAGAACACTGGCTTGATGTCCGTGGACCTGACTGTGAACGCTCGGGACACAAACAGGAAGTCTATCCTTGAGTGGGTGGACCACTCTGGCCGCGACCAGGTGTATCTCTGCTGCGCTTCATCTGCAGGGTTGCTGAAGACGTTGTGCAGCTTGCCATCCTTTACTATTTCCATCAGGGATCTGGACGTGGTGTCCAGTCTGCTGTCGGCCCTGCCAGATTGTCCAGCTCCATCGATGATGCGGCTGAAGTCACCGCCCAGAATGGCCAGCCTGGAAGTCGCCAGCAGAAGTGGGAGCTGCTGAAGGACAACCAGCCACTCGCTGTTTTGATCCGGGGCATACATGTTAATTAACTAGAGTGGCGCATTCTTGTACAATAATGTCCGCTACGAGGAGGGGCCCGCCCACCACCTCCTCAACCTCGGACATGGTGACATTGCCTCCCTGCAGCTGAATACCCAGGCCGGAGGAACGAGAGTCGTTTCCTCCCGACCAGAGGGATGCCCCTTGGGACCACCATCGTGCCCATTGCCTGTAGGAGCTGAGGTGCAGTATTGCACACTCCTGCAGAAACAACAGGTCAGCTTTGACCTTGGCAAGGTAATCCAAGGTTGCAACACATCGCGTAGCAGATTTAACGCTACACACGTTGATGGACTCAATCTTGATCCCCATTTTAATGCATTTTCTCACTTACCAGTCCTGTTGTTTTTGTCAGTTCCAGTCCTTTGGTTTGCTCCTACAAACCCATAGTGTTTGCAAATTGTCTCGCTTTTGACGGGCTGAGGAAACAGCCCAGAACCGCCCCGTTGGAAATGTTCCGCTCAGGTGACAACGGGGGGTTCGTGCAAGGAGCGAGGTTTGGATTGTTCTCTGCTGGAGAAATCTCTCTGATCCATTCCCCCTCAGGGGCGTTGCTGCTTCCCAGAGATGGGGTGCACTGACAGAACACTGACATCGGGAACACGGTAAATGATTTGCTGCAGGACCGATTAGTTTGTGGAGTTCAAGACGATGCCACAGAGCGCCTTTCACTCACCGAGGTAAACATCGTCTTTAAGCGTACCCAAGGAATCTCCCTCGCCATGGAAAGTGCAGTGAGAGACTGGCAGGCTTTGTACACATACAACATGGCGCTGTTCTTCATGTGGGGCAGGAACCTGCTGCTGAGTGTGGCGTGGAAACCAGACCCACAGCATCGAGGGGAGATGCAATGTCTGCTGTTAAAACCATGAAAAGTCCTTTATCAAAAGAAAGAATTCATCAGCGGCTCCAAGATTAAGTTGTTATAGATGTGGAGGTGACCATGTGCCAGACAGCTGTAAATTCAAGGAGGCAGAATGTCATTATTGCCATAAGAAGGGTCGAAACAGCCCACAAAGCATCAAACCAAGAAGATTGAATTAAAGAATACAGCAGAACCTGAAGCTGCTGACACCGACATCTATTCACTGTGTAATGTAACAGCTGTAAAAACCGAACCTGTGTAATGTAACAGCTGTAAAAACCGAGCCTGTGTAATGTAACAGCTGTAAAAACCGAGCCTGTGTAATGTAACAGCTGTAAAAACCGAGCCTGTGTAATGTAACAGCTGTAAAAACCGAGCCTGTGTAATGTAACAGCTGTAAAAACCGAGCCTGTGTAATGTAACAGCTGTAAAAACCGAACCTGTGTAATGTAACAGCTGTAAAAACCGAGCCTGTGTAATGTAACAGCTGTAAAAACCGAGCCTGTGTAATGTAACAGCTGTAAAAACCGAGCCTGTGTAATGTAACAGCTGTAAAAACCAAGCCTGTGTAATGTAACAGCTGTAAAAACCGAGCCTGTGTAATGTAACAGCTGTAAAAACCGAGCCTGTGTAATGTAACAGCTGTAAAAACCAAGCCTGTGTAATGTAACAGCTGTAAAAACCGAGCCTGTGTAATGTAACAGCTGTAAAAACCGAGCCTGTGTAATGTAACAGCTGTAAAAACCGAGCCTGTGTAATGTAACAGCTGTAAAAACCGAGCCTGTGTAATGTAACAGCTGTAAAAACCGAGCCTGTGTAATGTAACAGCTGTAAAAACCGAGCCTGTGTAATGTAACAGCTGTAAAAACCGAGCCTGTGTAATGTAACAGCTGTAAAAACCGAGCCTGTGTAATGTAACAGCTGTAAAAACCGAGCCTGTGTAATGTAACAGCTGTAAAAACCGAGCCTGTGTAATGTAACAGCTGTAAAAACCGAACCTGTGTAATGTAACAGCTGTAAAAACCGAGCCTGTGTAATGTAACAGCTGTAAAAACCGAGCCTGTGTAATGTAACAGCTGTAAAAACCGAGCCTGTGTAATGTAACAGCTGTAAAAACCGAGCCTGTGTAATGTAACAGCTGTAAAAACCGAGCCTGTGTAATGTAACAGCTGTAAAAACCAAGCCTGTGTAATGTAACAGCTGTAAAAACCGAGCCTGTGTAATGTAACAGCTGTAAAAACCGAACCTGTATAATGTAACAGCTGTAAAAACCGAGCCTGTGTAATGAAACAGCTGTAAAAACCGAGCCTGTGTAATGTAACAGCTGTAAAAACCGAGCCTGTGTAATGAAACAGCTGTAAAAACCGAGCCTGTGTAATGTAACAGCTGTAAAAACCGAGCCTGTGTAATGAAACAGCTGTAAAAACCGAGCCTGTGTAATGTAACAGCTGTAAAAACCGAGCCTGTGTAATGTAACAGCTGTAAAAACTGAGCCTGTATAAAGTAACAGCTGTAAAAACCGAGCCTGTGTAATGTAACAGCTGTAAAAACCGAGCCTGTGTAATGTAACAGCTGTAAAAACCGAGCCTGTATAAAGTAACAGCTGTAAAAACCGAGCCTGTATAATGTAACAGCTGTAAAAACCAAGCCTGTGTAATGTAACAGCTGTAAAAACCGAGCCTGTGTAATGTAACAGCTGTAAAAACCGAGCCTGTGTAATGTAACAGCTGTAAAAACCGAGCCTGTGTAATGTAACAGCTGTAAAAACCGAGCCTGTGTAATGTAACAGCTGTAAAAACCAAGCCTGTGTAATGTAACAGCTGTAAAAACCGAGCCTGTATAATGTAACAGCTGTAAAAACCAAGCCTGTGTAATGTAACAGCTGTAAAAACCAAGCCTGTGTAATGTAACAGCTGTAAAAACCGAGCCTGTGTAATGTAACAGCTGTAAAAACCGAGCCTGTATAATGTAACAGCTGTAAAAACCAAGCCTGTGTAATGTAACAGCTGTAAAAACCGAGCCTGTGTAATGTAACAGCTGTAAAAACCGAGCCTGTGTAATGTAACAGCTGTAAAAACCGAGCCTGTGTAATGTAACAGCTGTAAAAACCGAGCCTGTGTAATGTAACAGCTGTAAAAACCGAGCCTGTGTAATGTAACAGCTGTAAAAACCGAGCCTGTGTAATGTAACAGCTGTAAAAACCGAGCCTGTGTAATGTAACGGCTGTAAAAACCGAATCCATCACTGTCACAATCCAAGTTAATGAGAAGCCATTAATAATGGAGGTGGATATGGAGGCCTCAACTACAGTGGTGGGAGAGCACACTTTCAGATCCCTGACTAAAGGTAGAAAGTTAGTAAACCTGGAGCAGAGAACCGCTAAATTAAAGATATTGCACTGGAGAATCTATTCAGGTAAAGGGGATCGCCACAGCACCAGTGTCTTACAGGCAACAGACAGCCCAGCTGCCTGTGATAATAGTGACTGGAGAAGGACCCAGTCTGTTAGGCCGAGACTGGTTACAGAAGATCAAGCTTGACTGGTCTGAGATATTTCACCTGAAAACAGGAGTTCCTGAACTGCTAAGGAAATACGCCATGGTATTTTGGGATTAATCAGGGAAGTTAAAAGCCCACGATATATGTGGATCCACAGGTGACACCACGTTTCTTTAAGACCGGACCTGTGCCTTATGCATTGAAGGAGAAGGCGGATGCAGAACTGTGCCAGTTAGAAAAACTGGGCATCGCCCAAGCTGTCCAATTCTCAGAGTGGGCAGCACTCATAGTTCCAGTGGTTAAGCCTGACCAAACCATAGGAATTGGTGGGAAGTATAAGTTGACAGTGAATAAGGCAGCAAAACCAGACAACTGCCCCATTCCAAGGATAGACCAATTGTATGCAAAGCTGGCTGGAGGCAAGTCCTATACAATAGTGGATATGAGCCAACCATCCAACAATTAGAACTGGATAAATCATCGAGAGAATACATGAGTATTAACACACACACAGGTCTTTATCAAAGAACAAAGAAAAGTACAGCACAGGAACAGGCCCTTTGGCCCTCCAAGCCTGTGCCAATCATATTGCCCGTCAGCTAAAACATTTTGCACTTCCGGGGTCCGTATCCCTCTATTCCCATCCTATTCATGTATTTGTCAAGCTGCCTCTTAAACACCACTATCGTACCTGCTTCCACCACCTCCTCTGGCAGCGAATTCCAGACACTCACTACCCTTTGCGTAGAAAACTTGCCCCACACATCTCCTCTATAGTTTCCTCCTCTCACCTTAAATCTATGTCCCCTAGTAATTGACTCTTTCACCCAGGGAAAAAGCTTCTGACTATCTCCTCTGTCCATGCCACTCATAATTTTGTAAACTTCGATCAAGTCGCCCCTCAATCTCCGTCGCTCTAGTGAGAACAATCCGAGTTTCTCCAACCTCTCCTCATAGCTAATAACCTCCAGACCAGGCAGCATCCTGGTAAACCTCCTCTGCACCCTCTCCAACGCCTCCATATCCTTCTGGTAATGTGGTGACCAGAATTGCACGCAATATTCCAAGTGTGGCCTAACCAAGGTTCTATACAGCTGCAGCATGACTTTCCAGCTTTTATACTCAATACCCCTGCCGATGAAGGCAAGCATGCCATATGCCTTCCTGACTACCTTATCCACCTGCGTTGCCACTTTCAGTGACCTGTACACCCAGATCCCTCTGCCCGTTGATGCACTAATGGTTCTGCCATTTACTGTGTAATTCCTGCCTGTATTAGACCTTCCAAAATGCATTACCTCGCATTTGTCCGGATTAAACTCCATCTGCCATTTCTCCGCCCAAGTCTCCAACCGATCTATGTCCCGTTGTATCCTTTGACAATCCTCTTCACTATCTGCAACTCCTCCAACCTTGGTCTCGTCTGCAAACTTACTAATTAGTCCAGTTACATTTTCCTCCAAATCATTTATGTATACTACAAACAGCAATGGTCCCAGCACTGATCCCTGTGGAACTCCACTAGTCACAGCTCTCCATTCAGAAAAGCACCCTTCCACTGCTACCCTCTGTCTTCTATGTATATCAGTACAGGTCTTTATCAGCCCTGACAATATTCCGGCAATGCTACTGAAGACTTGTGCTTTAGTAATTGCCACGCCCCTAGCCAAGCTGTTCCAGTACAGCTACAACACTGACATCTACCCGGCTATGTGGAAAATTGCCCGGATTTGTCCTGTACACAAAAAGCAGGAAAAATCCCATCTGGCCAATTACCGCCCCATCAGCCTACTCTTGGTCATCAGTAAAGTGATGGAAGGGGTCATCAACAGTGTTGCCAAGCAGCACTTGCTTAGCAATAACCTGCTCACTGATGCCCAGTTTGGACTCCGCCAGGGTCACTCAGCTCCTGACCTCATTACAGCCTTGGTTCAAACACGGATAAAAGAGCTGAACTCCAGAGGTGAGGTGAGATTGACTGCCCTTGACATCAAGGCTGTTTTTGACTGAGTGTGGCATCAAGGAGCCCTAGCAAAACTGGAGTTAATGGGAATCGGGAGAAAACCTTCCACTGGTTGGAGGCGTACCTAGCACAAAGGAAAATGGTTGTGGTTGTTGGAGGTCAGTCATCTTGGTTCAGGACATCAGTGCAGGAGTTCCTCAGCGTCGTGTCCTCGGCACAACCATCTTCAGCTGCTTCATCAATGACCTTCCTTCCATCATAAGGTCAGAAGTGGGGATGTTTGCTGATGGTTGAAGATACTGAAGCAGTCCATGTCCAAATGCAGCAAGACCTGGACAATATCCAGGCTTGGGCTGACAAGTGGCAAGTAACATTGGTGCCAGACAAGTGTCAGGCAATGACCATCTCCAACAAGAGAGAATCCAACCATCGCCCCTTGACATTCAATGGCATTGCCATCACTGAATCCCCCACTATTAACATCCTGAGGGTGCCATTGACCAGAAACTGAACTGGACTAGCTGTATAAATACTGTGGCTACAAGAGCTGACCACAGGCTAGGAATCCTGTGGAGAGTAACTCACCACCTGACTCCCCGAAGCCTGTCCACCACCTACAAGGCACAAGTCAGGAATGTGATGGAATACTCCCCACTTGCCTGGATGAGTGCAGCTGCCACAACACTCAAAAAGCTCAACACCATCCAGGACAGAGCAGCGCGCTGATTGGCACCCCATCCACAAACATTCGCTCCCTCCACCACCAACGCTCAGTATCAGCAGTGTGTATCATTTACAAGATACACTGCGGGAACTCACCAAGGCTCCTTAGACAGCACCTTCCAAACCCATGACCACTACCATCTAGAAGGACAAGGGCAGCAGATACATGGGAACACCAGCGCCTGGAAGTCCCCCTCCAAATCACGCACCATCCTGATTTGGAAACATATCACCTTTCCTTCGCTGTCGCTGGGTCAAAATCCTGAAACTCCCACTCTAAAAACACTGTGGGTGTACCTACACTACATGGACTGCAGTGGTTCAAGAAGACCAGAGGCTTGGCCGAGGGGCATGGAAGCTGAACCTGCAACTGCTGACCCCAGAGAACATTGAGGAGCTCAAGAGGGATTACAAAGGTTGGAGAACCGTGAAACCCCTCTTTGAGTCCCTGATACACTGGTGGGAAGCGATCAAGGGAAACATCAAGAGGTTTTTCATCCTCAAAGGCACCCAGAAAGCTAGAAAGGAACAGAGGGAAATGTCCCGACTCCAGAAAAACATGCAGGATCTGCTCCGGCTGCAGTCGATGGGGGTCGATGTCAAGGAGGAACTCCAAGAGGTGAAGAGCCAGCAAGCCTCGCCCTTTGCCTCGGAGGCCTCCAAGATCATCTTCCGGTCCAGAGTCCGTTACATGGAGCAGGATGAGACGTGCTCACGTTTCTTCTTCCAAAAGGTACACTCTGTGATCAGCAGCCCGAAGGAAGAAGACGGCTCAGTAAAGTCATCGCCCTCCGACATTTTGAGGATCAGCAAATCCTTTTATTCCGGATTGTATGACGTGAAGCCCACGGACAGCACGGCCTCCCAGTCCTTCCTGTCCTCTATCACGGAGGTCTTAGACCACAGTACACGGGAGAGCCTGGACAAACCGCTAATTCCTGATGAACTGACTAAGGCCCTTGAGTCCTTGGAGAAGAGTAAAACTCCCGGAAGCGACGGCTAGCCGGCGGAGTAGTATTCGGCTCTGTGGGACTTGATCGGCCCAGACCTGCTAGGAGTGTACGAGAGTATGCTCCTGGCCGGTAGTATGTCAGAATCCATGAGGAAAGGCATCATCACCCTCATCTACAAGCACAAGGGGGGAAGGGGAGGAAATTAGAAATTGGCGACCCATTTCACTGTTGAATGTGGACTATAAGATTCTGTCCAAGGTCATCGCCAATCGGGTCAAATCCGCTCTGGAATTGGTGATCCACCCTGACCAGACCTGCACTGTGCCGGGCAGGAAGATCTCTGACTGCCTCGCGCTGCTCAGGGATACGATTGCCTATGTGCAGGACAGGGGTGTGGACACCTGCCTCATCAGCTTGGATCAGGAGAAGGCCTTTGACAGATTATCGCACACCTACATGGTGGATGTGCTCTCCAAAATGGGGTTTGGGGAAGGAATTTGCAATTGGATCCAACTGCTCTACACTAACATTACTAGCGCACTCTCAATCAATGGGTGGGAATCTGATAGCTTTCCGATTAAATCTGGAGTCAGGCAGGGCTGTCCTCTCTCCCCTGTCCTGTTCGTGTGTTGCATAGTACCCTTTTCTGAGTCCATCAGGAAGGATCCGGGCATAAGAGGAGTGACGATCCCAGGCAGTGGAGGCACTCAGGTCAAAGCCTCCCTGTACATGGACGACGTCGCCGTCTTCTGCTCGGATCCGCTGTCGGTGCGCAGACTGATCCACATCTGCGACCAGTTCGAACTGGCCTCGGGTACCAAGGTAAATCGTGGCAAGAGTGAGGCCATGTTCTTTGGGAACTGGGCTGACCGATCCTTTGTCCCCTTCACTGTCAGGGCTGACGGCCTGAAGGTGCTGGGGATATGGTTCGGAGGGACCAGGGCATGCGTTAGAAACTGGAAGGAGCGAGTGTCTATGGTGAAAAGGAAACTGGGCATGTGGGAGCGAAGCTCCCTCTCCAGTGCGGGTAAGAACCTGGTCATCAGGTGTGAGGCACTCTCGCTGTTGCTGTACGTGGCGCAGGTCTAGCCCATTCCACTCTCCTGCGTGGTGGCGATCACTCGAGCCATCTTCCGCTTTATCTGGAGGTCAAAAATGGATCGTGTCCGCATGGACGCGATGTACAAGCCTCTAGATAAAGGGGGAAAAAACGTGCCCAACATCGCCCTCATACCGATGGCCACCTTTGTGTGGCTGCATCAAGCGGTGTGTAGTCCCTCAGTATACAAACACCAAGTGTCACTATGTGCTGAGGTTCTACCTGTCCCCGGTGTTGCGAAGGATGGGTCTGGCCACGCTGCCGCTGAACGCTCCAAGTAGTTGGACCGTGCCCTACCACCTGTCCCTGGTGGAAAAATTTATGCAGAAAAACACCTTTGACCACAAGTCCATCAGGCAGTGGTCAGCACGTAACGTCTTAGAGGCCCTGAGGGAAAAGGAGAGGGTGGATCCTGTGGGATGGTTCCCCGAGCAGACTGTCAAAGTCATTTGGCAGAATGCCTCATCGCCAGAACTTTCCAACAAGCACCAAGACGTAGCTTGGCTGGTGGTGAGAAAGGCCCTCCCCGTCAGATCCTTCCTACACGTCAGGAGTCTCACCCCCTCTGCACGTTGCCCTCGAGGTGGCTGTGGTGGGGAAGAGACCGTTGTTCACCTCCTTGTGGATTGTGCCTTTGCAAAGAAGGTCTAGAGAGAGATGCAGTGGTTTCTGTCGAGGTTCATCCCGAGCAGTTCTGTGACACAGGACTCTGTGCTCTACGGGCTGTTCCCAGGGACACACACCGAGACAAACATCAACTGCAGCTGGAGGATCATCAACTCGGTGAAAGAGGCGCTTTGGTCTGCCCGAAACTTGTTGGTCTTCCAGCGCAAAGAGTTGTCCCCGACCGAGTGTTGCGGACTGGCACAATCCAAAGTCCAGGACTACGTGCTGAGGGACGCACTAAAGCTTGGGGCAGTTGCCGCAAAGGCGCAATGGGGAAGGGCCGCTGTCTAAGACCTTTCTACCACAGCGCACCGAGGGGCTGGGAACTGTTTAAATCCCCTCGGGCTGTACAGCTCAAAATGAAAGGCTGTAAATGATTGTAATATTGTTTGTACTGATGCACCTGGTGATACATTTTGTAAAAGTTGAACCGGATTGTACCCTTGTAATGGTGTTTTTGAAATGGTTTGGAATGTGGTTGAAGATATTTTATGAATAAAGTTTATTTTTGCAAAAAAAAAAGTGTAGTAAAGGAACCACTTGAATATTGTATCTGGACTCCGAGTGTTGAAATTTTGTCCCAGAGTATTCCTCGGACCTTTCAATTGGTGCTGCGAGCAGGGCCCGAAGGATGCAGGACACCGACGGGGAAATGGGATGAGTCACAGTGTGAATTCATTTTTATTCATACTAAATCCGACTCCGTCCCGATCCAGGAAGTGTCAGGCACCCCGCGTATCAGAAACCTGGGCTCCAGGCAATAGTTCAAGGGGTGGTAAGGGTGGGGTAGTTTGCTTGTCTTATAGATTGTTATAATTACATCCGGTATTAGCCGCAAGTAACGAGTTCGGTCAGAAAGGATCCAGGGTAAGAACCGTACCGCTGACAACAACTATACCCCGACCGTCTTACCCAGAGATGGCCAGTGGTGACAAACTCGAGTGGGGACCAGAGGGATCCTTGACACAGCATTGAGCTGACAAAAATAAGAAATCGATAGGCAAAATGAGAAAGAACAATTGGAACCCATTTGACTCACCCGCTGATCAGAGAAAATGGTGGGATAATCAGAAAAAAGACAAAGATGATGAAGCCTGGATCCTAATGTTAAGACAACACATAGAGTTAAGTAAGAAAGTAAATCGAATGTTGGCCAACAAATCCCAAAATGAAGAGCTGGTCCAGGCAAAAAATCTCATGTCAGTTTCGGCAGCTTTACCACAGCCACCAGTAGCTGCACAATACGCAGATAATATAGATTGGAACGGGCTGGTGGAACAGGCGGCAGGATATGAGGAACAACGGGAAGCGGGTTGGGAATCACCACCACCATAACCCGTGGCCCCAATTAAGATAGAGCTTGTGCCCCCGGTGCCCGGACAACCAGGCAGACCAGGCACAGCAGCAAGCTGATTTCCGAGCCTTTAGAGCAGAAATGGCACAAGACTTAGGGCAAGCCCCATAAAACAAGAAAAGGGCGAGAGTGCCCATGAATATGGCAATCGGAAGTTTGAGGCATATTGTAACTACGGGGGTGTAGGTGCTGCGCTGAACCGAGACGATGTACAGTTTATGCAATTGTACAAGGATGGCCTTAGCCTGGCCCACCAGGCAATCCTAGACACCGGGCCCGGGCCCACCAGGCAATCCTAGACACCGGGCCCGGGCCCACCAGGCGATCCTAGACACCGGGCCCGGGCCCACCAGGCCATCCTAGACACTGGGCCCACCAGGCCATCCTAGACACCGGGCCCGGGCCCACCAGGCCATCCTAGACACCAGGCCCGGGCCCACCAGGCCATCCTAGACACCGGGCCCGGGCCCACCAGTCAATCCTAGACACCGGGCTAGTAGACAAGAACACATATGATCGAGGAAGATGGGCCACCGGGGTAGATAACCACATAGGGAAAACTAAGATAAAGGTGTCGGCAGTGAGGTTACAGACCCCACTGAAATGGTGGCCACTGCAGCAGCCGTTCCTAAACCCGAGGTGTGCTTTAATTGTAAAAACCCGAACATAAAATATTTACAGTGTTAGATGTAGCCAATGGATTTTGGTCGATACCACTGGACCAGGAATCCCAAGATAAATTCGCTTTCACAGTGGGAGGGAGACGGTGTACATGGGCGAGGCTCCCACAGGGATTCCACAACAGCCCCAACATCCTCCATCGGGTCACGAGTGAGAAGCTGAGTCCGTGCGACGTAGAGTCTAACAACAGTACAATCTTATAATATGCAGATGATATCCTAATAGCGTCAGAATCGGAAAGGGGCCACATCGGAGCTCTCCTCTGATAGTCATAAGGACACTGAAAAATGCTGGATTTAAGATAAACCCCTTTATGAGTTGCTGACCGGGAGGGCGATGCGCTTGCCAGAGGGCAGAGCCACCGGAAGTGAGGATATGGGACCCATCAGAGATAAAATTAAAAATGATATTAAGCAATTGGATGGACAGCTAAAGGAATTACAACAGGAAGTGAAGGACCAACAGGCTATCAGGGATTTAGAAGAGAGGACAAAAGGGGGACCCCCGTCACCACCGGCTGAGGTCGGAGACATGGTGTTTGTTCAAATCACCCCTAGCCAACCAGGTTTTGCCCCAAAATGGACTGGACCGTACGGAATTATTCACGTGCCTGCGCCGATATGAAGGGAAAAGCTAGGTGGAAACACTGGTCACAACTGAAAAGGTATGATGTAAGTAAGAAAGACTAAATTACCAGGCAGTGGGAGGAAAACGGGCAACGAGCAGTCCGTACTGTGTTAGCCAAGTGGTTTAGGATTCATTCCCGATCTGGAGGACTGGCCATCTGAAAGAGAAAAGGGGGAATCCTCAACTACGGGGAGGGTCACCGTGGGCTGTGCACAAGGAGGGACGTAAAGGAGAAAGCTACAGTGTGTGAGAGATACAGTGTGTGAGAGATTTTTCGCAATTTACCTTCACACCCCAGGAGAACAACAACTGGGGTCACTGTCCCGGGGAGGAAGACTTGGGAATGACAGATACCTGGCATTGGATCTTGAGGGCCAAACATGGAGAGTTGACTGCAACGGCGGACCCCCGGACCGACACCACCCTGCTATCACAGGACACGACGACACCACAGAGACTATCTTGCCCAGACATGACCCCTGGGCCACAGAATGGACTGGTACTGTATACGGACGATGAACTCTTGTATGATAATGTTAAACATGAAATTGTACAGGTAATTGTGAACCTGGCAGGTATGCAACTGCCTGAGTATTGCAGTAACCAAGCGCCCCTACGAAAACTGTACAAATTACTGAGTAAGGCTGTGATTAATCAGCCGGCCGACGCCACGGGTGCCACTAGATTCAGGGGACATCCTGCTTTCCACCGCCAGAAGAGAGAGTTAGTTAACAATGTACTGACAGGGGTGAACACAGGGACTTCCCTGGTAAACTCTCTCGACATTCAAGGAATCAACTCCGAGGTCACGAATCTTAAAGGGATCATGAGGCAGCTTGCTCATAAGAGTAGCGAGGGGTGGTGAAACGGCAGCGGCCCTAGGGGGCAAGAGTGTGGCATCTGTATTGGAAAGCGTACATGTTATAGAGACCCATGCTAAAGCCACCAGCCAATTAATAGAAAGGGAGGAACGACAAGAGGGCAGCACCTAAAAAAGCCAGCTTACGGCCAGTGGCTGATCGGGCAATTAAGACAAAATCTGGGCCAGATCCAAAGTGGGGAGGTACCGGGCTGGATCAACAGTGCCCGGTTGTGGGGGATGGCCAAGAACCCAGGCGTCATCGACGCATGTACATTGAAAGGAGTGACCAGGGTGTATGCGGTGATTCAGAAGTGCACCTCAAACCAAATGAACGTGTTAGGTATGGGCAATCCCCTCAGTCACAGCAGACACGGGCCCACACCCTCAGTACCAAGTGGAGAACATTGGGTTAATCCGAGACAATGACTCCCTCCGGTACTACCCCATAGATATGCATGCCATACGCAAGAATGAGGGCATACACAGGGTATCACTGAGCGGCTGCAGATGGAAAGGTAGCCTCACAATTTGCTCCCATCCAGTTGGAACGGGGGGGGGGTGCTGGACAAATGCGGGTACAACCGAACGGAGGGTTGTATATTAGAAATTACCCACAGAGAAAACCATCACACCCGCTCAGGATACAAGGGAACCCCGGCTCCCAGTTACTATCAGACACAGCGTGAATAATGTACGTCCAACAAAGGGGTCAGGTCTCAGTCAACGCCTCCGACACACTCCACCATGCCCTGGAACACTATGAGGAACCTAAGCAGGCCCCAATTCCCCACCTTCCCGAAAGTCTGACAAAGTTTAAAGGTGACTTACGAAAGGTGAGGAATCAGCATTACGTGTTACAGGCGGTGTTTAAAAGGCTAATCAATGATACGGAAGAGCACTTGAGAGATCCGACGGTGGGAGCAAGTGTGGGAATGGGGGCTGAATGTGGACATACACCCCTGGATAAGAATAAGCTCTCATATACTCGTCGCAGTGCAGCTAGTGTTAGCATTGTTTAACTCTAATTCTTTCAATGTCTTCTCCAGACAATCCAAAAAGTACCAGGGGACCATGAGTGGCGTACTGAGAGGCTGCAAGGAGACATTTGCGTTACATTATGGGACCAGCAACACTCACACACACACAGATTACACAATCCACACTGACATCACTAAAAATCACAGACGGAATCTCAGTAACAATCCACATGCTTTGCACAGTCTTGTGTTGGGGGTTTAGTGTTTGATATTTCAAACTGCAGTGACATTCCCGACAAGATGAGTTAAAGTTTTAACATTAACCAGAAAATGGCTGAAACATTGTTTTCCTGGGGTGAACACATCAAAGGACAGGAAGAATCAGAAAGTTGTCCTGCCCTGGGATTAACATATCAATGGACAGGCCTCCTGGGGAGCAGATTGAGAGACATCCCAACATGCCAGGGGTGGAGTCTGCAAACTGCTCATTCAGGATATACCTGGCTAGGAACCCAATCCGAAAACCGCCTCCAGAGTGCGGAGCTAGTCCCCACTCTGGCTTAATGTGCGTGTGTGTTCCCTCTGTCTCAATCTGCTTTATAACTCTTTGACTTGTTTGTATTTGGATGTTGCTGAGTTGTAACTGAGAGTGATTCATTGGCTCTTGCGTTATTTTGTTTGAAAATGTTCTTTGCTCTCTGTTTTAATGGAATTAATTTTCTCCCCCACCCCTCAAAGAATTTTTATTTTGAAACCTGCAATCTGAAGATCCAGACTGGGACAAGGACTCTTCTTCTTCAGGAGTTTCCTGAGACCTTCTCCAAGGCCGTGCTCCATGGGCCCATGTGAGTTTGTGTCCGTTTCTTACCCCGAGATTTCAATTCCTCTCCGGGACCCTGGTTTTCGGTGGCTCCGGTTAACCAGTTCCTGTTGGACTGTGGGCCTGGAGTTTCAAAAAGAAAATCTTGGGGTTAAAGTAGCCTAGCCTTGCAATCTAAAACTTACATGTTAGCCTCCAGTGTGTGAGGAACAGGAGCCCCACAAGAGGAAATGAAAAGTCCTAAAGTGAAGCTGCCTAAAATCTTGTTATAATTCAGGGATAATGCGTGTAATTTGGGCTGCGCGATCATTCTGACGGTTAAACGGGATTCCCGGTGGTCATTTTACTGAGGGTTTAGGTTTCTATCTGCCTTTCTCCAGTTTTCTTTCTGTTTATTTCTTCGCTTTGCGCTATTTAAGCCTTCAAGGAATAATCACAGGTGAATTGATGGACCCACAGCAGGGGAAGTGAGCTGCAGAAGGGGCAGGGAAAGACTTTACACATGGGGAGAGGAGGCAGGAGTTTCAGAAGGTAGGGGTCACACAGGGGGCTGATTAAGGGGGAGATTATACAGAGGAGGTGGGAGGCTGCTGTTCGTTTCGGAGGGGGGTAATTTGAATGAACATGGGGACAGGGTGCTTGTTCATGTTTGAAATAGTGAGGGGTCGCTGCTACATGTTTAAAATGGTGAATGCATATGAGTTAATAGCTGACTGATATGAGTTTGTATTTATACAGACGTCCAGAGAGATAGGGGGTGGGGCGGTGCTGGGAGTGTGGGGACTGTTGTGATGGTGGGTTGGGTGTTAGATGGGGGTTGTTTGAGAGAGATTTTTGAGTGGGCAAACGCGGGGTTAAAAATGGCGCGAGTAATTTGGCGGCCACAAAACAAACGGTCTGGCGAAAATGATGCAGAGATGGAATAATTGCCGGCTGATAATGACAGGGAGGAAAAGAATGGGGGTTGGATAATATTTGCGAGGAGGAAAGAAAAAACTAAATAACCAGTCCAGTATAGATTTTGAAGAGCACACATTGGGGGTTATATATTTCTTTTTTCAGAAAAGGTTGCTGACAGGAAATAGAAGAGAAAATGAAAGATATGATGAAATCTATTTTTTGAATTGTGAATCAGGGGAGAGCGCGAACGCAGTCCCCCACTACCACAAATTTTGCAGTCGAGTATCCCGCATTTGGGGACATCGCAGGCGTTAGCACACCCGAAGTGCAATGGGCTAGCCTCGTCCTGGGAGAACCTTTTTTTTCTTTTTTTTGCAAAAATATACTTTATTCATAAAATATCTTCAATCACATTCCAAACCATTTCAATAACAACATTACAAGGGTGCAATCCAGGTTAAACTTTTACAAAATGTATCACCAGGTGCATCAGTACAAACAATATTACAATCATTTACAGCCTTTCATTTTGAGCTGTACAGCCCGAGGGGATTTAAACAGTTGCCAGTCCCTCGGTGCGCTGTGGTAGAAAGGTCTTAGACAGCGACCCTTCCCCATTGCGCCTTTGCGGCAGCTGCTCCAAGATTTAGTGCATCCCACAACACGTAGTCCTGGACTTTGGATTGTGCCAGTCCGCAACAATCGGTTGGGGACAACTCTTTGTGCTGGAAGACCAACAAGTTTCGGGCAGACCAAAGCGCCTCTTTCACCGAGTTGATGATCCTCCAGCTGCAGTTGATGTTTGTCTCGGTGTGTGTCCCTGGGAACAGCCCGTAGAGCACAGAGTCCCGTGTCACAGAACTGCTCGGGATGAACCTCAACAGCAACCACTGCATCTCTCTCCAGACTTTCTTTGCAAAGGCACAATCCACAAGGAGGTGAACAACGGTCTCTTCCCCACCACAGCCACCTCGAGGGCAACGTGCAGAGGGGGTGAGCTTCCTGACGTGTAGGAAGGATCTGACGGGGAGGGCCTTTCTCACCACCAGCCAAGCTACGTCTTGGTGCTTGTTGGAAAGTTCTGGCGATGAGGCATTCTGCCAAATGACTTTGACAGTCTGCTCGGGGAACCATCCCACAGGGTCCACCCTCTCCTTTTCCCTCAGGGCCTCTAGGACGTTACGTGCTGACCACTGCCTGATGGACTTGTGGTCAAAGGTGTTTTTCTGCATAAATTTTTCCACGAGGGACAGGTGGTAGGGCACGGTCCAACTACTTGGAGCGTTCCGCGGCAGCGTGGCCAGACCCATCCTTCGCAACACCGGGGACAGGTAGAACCTCAGCACGTAGTGACACTTGGTGTTTGCGTACTGAGAGTCTATGCACCGCTTGACGCAGCCACACACAAAGGTGGCCATCAGTATGAGGGCGATGTTGGGCACGTTTATTCCCCCTTTATCTAGAGGCTTGTACATCGCGTCTCTGCGGACACGATCCATTTTTGACCTCCAGATAAAGCGGAAGATGGCTCGTGTGATCACCACCACGCAGGAGTGTGGAATGGGCCAGACCTGCGCCACGTACAGCAACAGCGAGAGTGCCTCACACCTGATGACCAGGTTCTTACCCGCAATGGAGAGGGAGCGTCGCTCCCACATGCCCAGTTTCCTTTTCACCATAGACACTCGCTCCTTCCAGTTTCTAACGCATGCCCCGGTCCCTCCGAACCATATCCCCAGCACCTTCAGGCCGTCAGCCCTGACAGTGAAGGGGACAAATGATCGGTCAGCCCACTTCCCAAAGAACATGGCCTCGCTCTTCCCACGATTTACCTTGGCTCCCGAGGCCAGTTCGAACTGGTCGCGGATGTGGATCAGTCTGCGCACCGACAGCGGATCCGAGCAGAAGACGGCGACATCATCCATGTGCAGGGAGGCTTTGAACTGAGTGCCTCCACTGCCTGGGATCGTCACTCCTCTTATGCCCGGATCCTTCCTGATGGACTCGGCAAAGGGTTCTATGCAACACACGAAAAGAACAGGCGAGAGAAGACAGCCCTGCCTGACTCCAGATTTAATCGGAAAGCTATCTGTTTCCCACCCATTGATCGAGACTGCGTTACTGATGTTAGTGTAGAGCAGTTGGATCCAATTTCGAATTCCCTCCCCAAACCCCAATTTGGAGAGCACATCCACCATGTAGGTGTGCGATATTCTGTCAAAGGCCTTCTCCTGATCCAAGCTGATGAGGCAGGTATCCACACACCTGTCCTGTACATAGGCAATCGTATCCCTGAGCAGCGCGAGGCTGTCCGAGATCTTCCTGCCCGGCACAGTGCAGGTCTGGTCATGGTGGATCACCAATTCCAGAGCGGATTTGACACGGTTGGCGATGACCTTGGACAGAATCTTATAGTCCACATTCAACAGCGAAATGGGTCGCCAATTTCTAATTTCCTCCCTTCCCCCCTTGTGCTTGTAGATGAGGGTGATGATGCCTTTCCTCATGGATTCTGACATGCTGCCGGCCAGGAGCATACTCTCGTACACTTCTAGCAGGTCCGGGCCCATCCAGTCCCACAGAGCCGAATACAACTCCGCTGGCAAGCCGTCGCTTCCGGGAGTTTTACTCTTCTCGAAGGACTCAAGGGCCTTAGTCTGTTCGTCAGGAGTTAGCGGTTTGTCCAGGCTCTCCCATGTACTGTCGTCTAAGACCTCCGTGATGGAGGACAGGAAGGACTGGCAGGCCGTGCTGTCTGTGGGCTTCACGTCATACAATCGGGCATAAAAGGATTTGCTGATCCTCAAAATGTCGGACTGCGATGACTTTAGTGAGCCGTCTTCTTCCTTCAGGCTGCTGATCACAGAGCTCTCTCTGTTACTTTTGGAAGAAGAAATGTGAGCACGTCTCATCCTGCTCCACGGAGCGGACTCTGGAACGGAAGATGATCTTGGAGGCCTCCGAGGCAAAGAGCGAGGCTTGCTGGCCCTTCACCTCTTGGAGTTCCTCCTTGACATCGACCCCCATCGACTGCAGCAGGAGCAGATTCTGCAGGTTTTTCTGGAGTCGGGACCTTTCACTCTGTTCCTTTCTAGCTTTCTGGGTGCCTTTGAGGATGAAAAACGTCTTGATGTTTCCCTTGATCGCTTCCCACAACTGTGTCAGGGACTCAAAGAGGGGTTTCACGGTTCTCCAGCCTTTGTAAGACCTCTTGAGCTCCTCGCTGTGCTCTGGGGTCAGCAGTTGCACGTTTAGCTTCCATGCCCCCCTGCCCACCCTCTGGTCTTCCTCCAAGTGACAGTCAACCAGTAGGAGGCAGTGGTCGGAGAACACCGGCTTGACGTCGGTGGATCTGACTGCGAACGCGCGGGACACAAACAGGAAGTCTATCCTGAAACGGATGGACCCGTCTGGCCGCGACCAGGTGTATCTACGCTGCGCTCAAGCGGCCGTACCGGCACAAAATGGGCAGCCGGCCCAGGCGCCAATACACGGACAGAGAGCTATAACGGGGGCTTCCCGGCGCAACTGAGAACCACGTATGTGTCCCTGTCACCTAGCGCAACCATGAAGCTATTGGAAACAAATTACCCCAACTAAAACCTAGACATGGAAATGAGTTGTTTTGGCAAAAATTGAGGGAAATACGGCAATGCCACGATCTCCATAACAGGGACGTTCGCGGGTTAGTCTGGATAAAACTACCTGAGGCGTTTTGGGGACGGCTGCAGCAAGCGTATCAGGACGGAACCTGGTGTAATGATATCGCTGCAGACCAGGGACAGCAGCAAGCTGATTTCCGAGCCTTTAGAGCAGAAATGGCACAAGTCTTAGGGCAAGCCCCAGTTAATTGGAATACAGTGACTGGAGTAAAACAAGAAAAGGGCGAGAGTGCCCATGAATATGGCAATTGGAAGTTTGAGGCATATTGTAACTATGGGGGTGTAGGTGCACTGGAGGTTCACTAGAGCTTTCCCCACCAGGGACTGCAGCGCCACCACGGCCACAAAGATCCTCGCTTTTGAAGTAGTACCAAGATGGGGAATCCCTTTACAGATAGATTCGGATCAAGGAGCGCATTTTACGGACAGTATTATGAAAAGGACGTGTGAGCTGCTCGGAGTAAAACAGAAATTTCACGTACCTGACCGTCCACAAAGCTCAGGAATGGAAGAACGTATGAACCGCACGTTAAAAAATGCTATTGCAATGGCAAACACAACAACTGGTGGGGGATGGGTGGATGTGCTCCCCTGCATATTGATGCGACTGAGGGCTACCCCCAACAGGACAACTGGTTTAACCCCTTATGAGTTGCTGACCGGGAGGGCGATGCGCTTGCCAGAGGGCAGAGCCACCGGAAGTGAGGATATGGGACCCATCAGAGATAAAATTAAAAACGATATTAAGCAATTGGATGGACAGCTAAAGGAATTACAACAGGAAGTGAAGGACCAACAGGCTATCAGGGATTTAGAAGAGAGGACAAAAGGGGGACTCCCGTCACCACTGGCTGAGGTCGGAGACATGGTGTTTGTTCATATCACCCCTAGCCAACCAGTTTTTGCCCCAAAATGGACTGGACCGTACGGAATTATTCACGTGCCTGCGTCGGTATGAAGGGAAAAGCTAGGTGGAAACACTGGTCGCAACTGAAAAGGTATGATGTAAGTAAGAGAGACTAAATTACCAGGCAGCGGGGGGAAAACGGGCAACGAGCAGTCCGTACTGTGTAGGCCAAGTGGTTTAGGATTCATTCCCGATCTGGAGGACCGGCCATCTGAAAGACAAAAGGGGGAATCCTCAACTACGGGGAGGGTCACCGTGGGCTGTGCACAAGGAGGGACGTAAAGGAGAAAGCTGCCTCTTATATCCAACCTAAACCCTGGTGATCACCAGCAGTGTGCTTCATTACAGAAATAACAATAACCGGGTAACCTCCACGCCAAGATGGAAAAAAGCTGGGTGTCCATGATCATTACCAGGGCCCTGGCTATCGCAGCCACCGGCATACAGAATGTAAACCGTGAAGCAGTGGCCGGTATGGGCTTATACTACAAGAATGTCAGCGACGGATATTGCGTGAAAGGAGGTGTGAATGTCACAACGGAAAGGTCAATGCTCTTCAAGTGTGGCACCGGGCTTACGCAACTATCCATTGGAATGAGCGATGGTGAGAGCCTAGGGCAGAGCTCGCATTCGGGAACGGAACTCCGATGGAAAAATGAGGGCCCACTATGCTTCCAGATCAGCGATGGTTCGGACGGACCCTGGACATGTGCGAAGGGGGCACAGGTCCAGATACAGTGTGTGAGAGATTTTTCGCAATTTACCTTCACACCCCAGGACAACAACAACTGGGGTCACTGTCCCGGGGAGGAGGACTTGGGAATGACAGATACCTGGCATTGGATCTTGAGGGCCAAACACGGAGAGTTGACTGCAACGGCGGACCCCTGGACCGACACCACCCCGCTATCACAGGACACGACAAGAGACTATCTTGCCCAGACATGACCCCTGGGCCACAGAATGAACTGGTACTGTATATGGACGGTGAACTCTTGTATGATAATGTTAAACATGAAATTGTACAGGTAATTGTGAACCTGGCAGGTATGCAACTGCCTGAGTATTGCAGTAACCAAGCGCCCCTACGAAAACTGTACAAATTACTGAGTAAGGCTGTGATTAATCAGCCGGCCGACGCCACGGGTGCCACTAGATTCAGGGGACATCCTGCTTTCCACCGCCAGGAGAGAGAGTTAGTTAACAATGTACTGACAGGGGTGAACACAGGGACTTCCCTGGTAAACTCTCTCGACATTCAAGGAATCAACTCCGAGGTCACGAATCTTAAAGGGATCATGAGGCAGCTTGCTCATGAGAGTAGCGAGGGGTGGTGAAACGGCAGCGGCCCTAGGGGGCAAGAGTGTGGCATCTGTATTGGAAAGCGTACACGTTATAGAGACCCATGCTAAAGCCACCAGCCAATTAACAGAAAGGGAGGAACGACAAGAGGGCAGCACCCAAAAAAGCCAGCTTACGGCCAGTGGATGATCGGGCAATTAAGACACAATCTGGGCCAGATCCAAAGGGGGGAGGTACTGGGCTGGATCAACAGTGCCCGGTAGTGGGGGATGGCCAAGAACCCAGGCGTCATCGACGCATGTACATTGAAAGGAGTGACCAGGGTGTATGCGGTGATTCAGAAGTGCACCTCAAACCAAATGAACGTGATAGGTATGGGCAATCCCCTCAGTCACAGCAGACACGGGCCCACACCCTCAGTATCAAGTGGAGAACATTGGGTTAATCCGAGACAATGACTCCCTCCGGTACTACCCCATAGATATGCATGCCATACGCAAGAATGAGGGCATACACGGGGTATCACTGAGTGGGTGCAGGAGGAAAGGTAGCCTCACAATTTGCTCCCAACCAGTTGGAACGGGGGTGGTGCTGGACAAATGTGGGTACAACCGAACGGAGGGTTGTATATTAGAAATTACCCACAGAGGAAACCATCACACCCGCTCAGGATACAAGGGAACCCCGGCTCCCAGTTAGTATCGGACACGCGTGAATAATGTACGTCCAACAAAGGGATCAGGTCTCAGTCAACCAGGGGGTCATTGTGCTGTGGCCTTTGTCTAATTAATACCATTAAGTTACTGATAATAAAAGATATATAAACTGTGCTCATTTGAACCTCGGTGGAGAAGTGCCTGGATTGCCCAGTGTTTGCTCCCCGCATGCGTAATAAAGGAACCACTTGAATATTGCATCTGGACTCCGAGTGTTGAACTTTTGTACCAGAGTATTCCTCGGTTCTTTCAACGTGTTGGTGGATTGAGCAGACAAGTGGCAGATGAAGTTCAATGTACAGAAGTGTGAGGTGATCCATTTTGGCAGGAAGAATATGGTGAGACAGCATAAAATAAAGGAAGAGCCTCTAAAAGAGGTGCACAAACAGAGGGAACTCAGACGTACATAGGCCATTGAAGATGGCAGGACGTGTTGAGAGCAGTTAATAAAGCAGATAGTATCTTAGGCTTTATTAATAGGGGCATTGAGTACAAGAGTAAGGAGGTCATGTTGAACTCGTATAAGACACTAATTAGGCCTCATCTGGAATACTGCGTCCAGTTCTGGGCGCCATACTTGAGGAAGGATGTGAAGACATTGGAGAGGGTACAGAGGAGATTCACAAGAATGATTCCCGGGATGAAGAACTGTAGCTATGAGGATAGATTGGAGAGGATGGGACTGTTTTCCTTGGAGAAAAGAAGGCTGTGAGGAGAGTTGGTGGAGGTATTCAAGATCCTGAGAGATATGGACAAGGTAAATCGTGAGAAACTGTTTCCACTCAAGTGAACATCAAGGACTAGAGGGCACAGATTCAAAATAATTGGCAAAAGGAGTAAATGTGATGTGAGGAAAGATTAATTCACCCAGAGGGTGGTTGGAGTCTGGAACAAAATTCCTGAGAGGGTGCTGGAGGCAGATTCGATCGAGGTATTCAGAAGGGAATTGGATCGTTACCTGAAAAGACAGAATGTGCAAGGTTACGGGGATGAGGCAGGGGAGTAGGACTAGGTGGAAGGCTCTTTCAGAGACCCAGTGCAGACTTGATAGGCCGAATGGCCTCCTTCCACACTGTAAAAAATTCTGTGACATCACAAAGCAGTATCAAGATTTTGTGATTTAGAGATAGATCATGAAATCGGAAATGATCAAAACAAAGGGCGTACATTTATTGTGAGCTGTACAGCCCGAGGGGCTCTAAACAGTTCCCAGTCCCTCGGTACACTGTGGCAGAAGGGTCTTAGACAGCGACCCTTCCCCATTGCGCCTTTGCGGCAGCTGCCCCAAGCTTTAGTGCGTCCCTCAGCACGTAGTCCTCGGCCTTGGAATGTGCCAGTCCGCAACACTCGGTCGGGGACAACTCTTTGTGCTGGAAGACCAACAAGTTTCGGGCAGACCAAAGAGCGTCTTTCACCGAGTTGATGATCCTCCAGCTGCAGTCGATGTTTGTCTCGGTGTGTGTCCCTGGGAACAGCCCGTAGAGCATAGAGTCCTGTGTCACAGAACTGCTCGGGATGAACCTCGACAGAAACCACTGCATCTCTCTCCAGACTTTCTTTGCAAAGGCACAATCCACAAGGAGGTGGACAACGGTCTCTTCCCCACCACAGCCACCTCGAGGGCAACGTGCAGAGGGGGTGAGCTTCCTGGCGTGTAGGAAGGATCTGACGGGGAGGGCCTTTCTCACCACCAGCCAAGCTACGTCTTGGTGCTTGTTGGAAAGTTCTGGCGATGAGGCATTCTGCCAAATGACTTTGACAGTCTGCTCGGGGAAC